>NW_027551764.1:600000-900000 GCF_045843805.1 Urocitellus parryii
TGGGGGCAGGTTGAAACTTTTGAGGAAGCTGATCCACTTGGAGAGATGCTTCTTTAACATTTCTTTCTGCCTTCACGTGGTGCCATCGGTTGTCATTAAAGGGAGTGAGTGACTGTACTGTGACCTCACAAGGACCATTCCCCACATCAAAGGAAAAGGTCACTTCTGTGGGAGCTGGAAATTATAGATATGAAAATTTCTCAAGTTAATTCAAAAGGGAGAAAATGTAATCCTGAGTGGACATGAAAACAGTATTGTGGAATGCTCATAATGAATAGGGCAGTGATGCAGGAAAGAATTACTTAGAGTTGGTTAGGGGGGAAAATAAATTTGAATCCTGGAGAAAGAAAAACAAAACTGATTTTAATACATTCTTTCTCAGAGTTTGTTATGGTTGAGATATGAGATGTCCCCCAAAAAGCTCATAATGTGAATCAATACAAAAGGGTTAGAGGTGCACTGATTGAGTTATGAGAGCCTTAACTTAATCAATGTGTTAATCCATTAATAGGAATTAACTTGTTGGCAACAGTAGGCAGATAAGGTGTGGCTGGAGTTCCGAGGAAGGTCCCTGAGGACATGCTTTTGGGGTTTATATTTTGTTCTTTGTAAGTACAGCTCACTCTCTCTGCTTCCTGGTGCCAGGTCCTGAGCTGCTTTCCTTCTCCACACTCTTAGGCCATTATGTTCTGTCTCAACTCAGGCCTCAAGGAATGGAGTTGGCCATCTATAGACAGAGACCTCTGAAACCATGAGCCTCCAAATAAACTTTTCCTCCTCTAATTGTTCTTATCAGGTCTTTTGGTTACAGCAGTGAAAAAGCTGACTAAAACAGAGTTTAATTGCTCATCTTGCTAAGCTCTAACTAGCAGACATTTACCTATAGAAAGAAATCTAGCATGTGATCTGGCTTCACATAAATGATTTTGCTTAAAGGTGATTTACAACTTCATATAATTTAAAAAATCGTAAGTGAAATCTTTGACCATAAGAAATAAAGATTTGCACATGTGATTAAATAATGTGAGCAGTCAATTCAGTCAAATAATTTTTAATTTAGTAGAAATTAGTTATTTGACCAGTCTGGTTTAATCTCCTGACTGCACACAGAAGTAAAGTAGCACCAAACCATTATAATCTGTTGCATATCTCAGGAGATGTTGTTTCACTCTCTACCTGCTATAGTTTGGATAACACCCAAAGGCTCAGGTGTTATTAAAGTCTTGGTCCTCAGGGTAGTGCTATTGGGAAGTGGAACCTTTGGAAGGCAGGACCTTCCAGGAAGGTCTTTAGGTAATTGAGAGGGCATGGCCATGAAGAGGATTGTGGGGCCTTAGCCCTTTCTTCTTTCTCTTTTTTTCCTGGCTCAGGGGTAAGCACATGCTCCCATGATGAAATACTGCCCTCACTAGAGGTCCAACACTATGTAGCCACTCTACTTTGGGCTGAAACCTCTAGAACCATGAGCCAAAATAAACCTTTCTAAGTTAACTGCCTTAGATATTGTTTTATAAGGATAGAATGCTGACTTCTTTAAGATAAAAGAATTTTTAAAAATAATAGAATTTTGGTATTTATAAAAATATACTTGATAAGGAAGCATGGCAGCAGATTAGGAATGAGAATACTAAAGGGTTTATTGCTCATTACTGAGCATTCTGTGGCTTTGTCTCAGTGGCAACTCACCGCGCAGTTCTAGTCTGATAAAGTCTGTGATACCCAGGTTCTCTACAAACACCCCAGAAGAAGCTGTTGTCTTAAAAAAGAAAGACACATCAGCACTGAGCTCTCCACGGAATGTAGGGAAATGAAGATACGAAGTCTCAGTATTGAATGAAGCTGAATTCCAAAATGAATCTGTTTATTAAAAAAAAAGAGTGAAAGGAATAGTGAAACAAAACAATAATTGCATTTTATGTGTCTAGCATTTATTTTTACCATTAAATGCATTACTCATCTATGGAAGTCTTCATTTTGAGGTTCTTCTGGACATGAAGCCATGATATGAATATCCAAAAGGTGATTACTTGGATCGTTAAGATTCTGGACATGGATAACTGAGTAGAATCACTATGGAAATGGTCTTTGTTTTTAAACACAATTTTACTTCTAATTTAAGGAGTAAAAATGACTTTTGATTTTGATTTTAATCTGCATTGATTTGTGTAACTTTTACCAAAATTGAGAGATCTCCCTCTTGATATCCCCCTAAACTCACATCCTTTCTTCCTCATCCCTTTATAGTTTGCCTTTTCCAAAGGTCATATAAAGAGTGATGCACTTTTTAACATTTCAAGATTGGCTCCTTTCACTCAGTATAATGGCTTTGAGATCCACTCACATTGTTGTACATATAAATATCTGCTTCTTCCTCCTACTGACTTCTCTAATGTAGATATGCTATCGTTTGACCAACCTGAAGAACATTGAGCATCATTTCCAGATTTGGGACTAGAGCTACTATAACATTTGTGTACAGTTTTTCTGGTGAACATAAGTTTTCATTTCTCCAGGTTAGTAAATACCCAGTGTGGAATTTCTGGATCATATGGTAGGTATGTATTTAACTCTAAAACAAACTGCCAAACAGTTTTCTAGAGTGGCTGTACATTTGTCATTTCCGTCAATAATGTATGAGTATTTTTACATCCTCACACAACACTTGGCATTAGAAGTTTTTGTTTGTTTTTTGGCAATTCACATTGGTGTGTTGTGGAATCAATTTGCCTTTCCTAATGGCTGATGTTGTAGAATGTCTTCTCATGTACATCTGTGCTATCCTTACATCCTTTCTGATGAAGTGTCTCCTCAGTTTGGGGAGAATCAACATCTTTCCTATATTGAGTTTTCCAATCATGGACACAGTATGTGTCTCCTCTTATTTATATTTTCTTGATTTTTGCCTTCAGTCTTTTATAGATTTCAAGTAAACATGTTTTGTTGCATGTCAGTAGGGTGTGTGTATGTGTGTGTGTGTATGCGTGTGTGTGTTTAAATTCCTTGAGATTTTCTGTGAAAACAGTCATATAATTAATATATAATTTATTTATTTCAATCTGTGTATGTTTATTTATTTTATTACATAATTGCAGGCTTTGTCTTGTTCTCAATCTCAGGAGAAAAGAATTCAGTTTTTTACTATTGATTACAATGCTAGCTTTGTTTTGTGTAGATATTCTTTCTTGAGCTAAGAAAGTTCTATTGCTGTTTTGCTAAGCATTTTATTATAAATTATTACGCTGAATCAGTTATCATGATAATTCAAATTATCATTTAATCAATTCATTCAGAATAAAACCTTGACATGTGATTTTTATTATCTAAACTATTAGTCATAACATTCAGAAACACTAGGACTTTCTCCCAGAGCAATTCCTTGTACAAGCCCCATGGAGAACCTTGGGTCCCATAGGCTCCACAGGATTTCTCTGTCTTAGAGGTCAGCATTGCTACTGGGTCCTTGGTGGACCTCTGATTCAGGCAACATTGGAGAGTTCTGGGCAGAGGACTTACATGACAAGACTTCATTCACACTGGTGGCTGTGCTGAGAATAAGCCTGAGTGAGCAAAGACAGAGGCAGGCAGAACATTTCAAGAATGGAACAATAATTCAGGGCAGGTAGCAACGGAAGTGGTGAGGTGTGGTCAGATTCTCAATCCATTCTTGAAGATAGCAACAACAGGATTTGCTGATGAATCAGATGTGAGTAGTGATGAGAGTGTGAGAGGAAGAGAGAAGTTACAAGTAACCAATGGTCTCAGTTTAAGGGGTGATGAGAAGAATGGAATTGCCACACACTGGATTGGGGAAAGTTGTAGAAATGATTTTCTTTCCCACCCCCTGCTTTGTCAGGGTGAATCTGAAGCATCTATTAAGGCACAAGCAGAGGTTCATCATCCAGTCAGGTGGGCAAGCCTGAAGCTCAGTTATTGGGCTTGAGGTATAAAGTGGGGTTACTGAGTATTTAAAGCCAAGAGACTGATGGGAAGAGATCATTCTCATGCAGAGAAGGACAAGGTCAATGACGGGAACAATGAACATCCCAACATGAGCCTATCCTTGAATATAAATACTGGAGGGAGGAGGGAAGGAGTAAAATGCAGACTTTGTGGTATGCTGGTGGCCTGGTAAGGAAAGTGAATTAAAAAGTGAATCATGATGGAGTCCAAAGTGGCTGGCCAGTCCATTAAGAGGAAAACTGAAAAATAATAATTGGGTTTAACAATATCAAGGTCACACTGGCGACCTGGAAAAGAGCAGTGTGTGGGGAGGGAAGGAGGACAAACCTTGATGGAGTTTATTTAGAAGAGACCATAAGGATGGAAATGAAGATAGAACACATGTTTTTGTTTTTCAGAAAGTTAAGATCATCAAAATTCCTGGGTAACACTCAGAATTAATTAATATCTAATGGGATTAATTAATACCATATAATTCTGCCTATAATGGGCTCTGCCCTTTCATTTTCTCATTATCTTCTGGATTTTAGGCATATCAGTACTCATAAAAGTACTTGTACTTAGAACTTAGTAGGCATGTATAGGCTGAGCATACATAACCAAATAATCCAGGCTGAGCATACATAATCAAATAATCCGAAGTCTGAAATGAATGAAAATCAGAAACTTTGAGTATTGACAGAACAAGTAGAAAATTTCACCCTGACCTCATGTGGTAAGTTGCAGTCGAAATGCGGGTGAACTAAAATTATTGTGTTAAATCAGTGCCATGTGCATAAGGTCATAAAAAGCATGAATGAATTTAGTGTTTAGACTTGGGATTCATTTACAAGATTTCTCATTATGCATATGCAAATATCCTCAAATCCCCCCCCCCCTGCAAAAAATCAAAAACAAAAACAAAACCTGAAATCTAAAATGATTTTAGATTTTAGGTCCCAAGAATTTTAGATAAGGGATCTAAAAGGAATAAAAGTTTGCTGCCTTAAAATTAGTAAGTGGGATAAGGTATAGAAAGTGCTGCCAAGCATAGTGGCACATGTCTGTAATCGCAGAAGAATTGCAAATTTGAGGCCAGCCTCAGCGATTCAGCGAGACTCTCAGCAACTTGAGACCCTGTCTCAAAATAAAAAATAAAAGGGTCTGGGGACATGGCTCAGTGGTAAAGCACCCGTGGGTTCAGCCCCCAGTACTGGGAAAAAAAGAAAAGATAAAGTTTGTTAACCAAGTGACAAATTATTTCAGATGATTCCATTAGTCTTTACATCTGTGGTGTTATTTAAATACAGCATAAAAGAGTCAGAACCCAAAAGTAATATAATTTCTCTTTTTTCTCCATTATCATTATTTTTCTTTTTTATAAGTTAATATATTCCTATGAAATACAGATTTCTAAAACAGATAGTCTTTTCGTAAACCCATGCAGTTAATTTCTCATAAAATATTACCATGCATTATTTGATCCCTCTGACTGCTACTTACTGTCCCCTCGGCAGAGCAGAGGCCCCAGGGTATAAGCTGCTTCAGAGTGTGGCCGGCCTGCATCTGTCATCATAATCTGAGTGACTGGCAGGTGCTCCTTATGGGAAAGGACTCCTGTGTCACTGGTCCTAGGAAATAAACACAACCATCTCAACTTTATTCTGAATAACATAAGAAATTATAGTTTTTTATTGCAGTTCAAGAGGTATTAAGCAAATTTGTAAATACATATAGCAGGGAAATCAAAATGTTTATCTTAACACTTAGAAGCATAAGCATATATCTGAGGATAGGAGGTTCATGCACCTGACCACTAAGAAGGAAGTGGACAGACTCATATGTGGTCATGGGTGCAGGTGTGAGGTTGCATTCTTAAAGCAATTAAGTGGCTCAGGATTCTGTCCAAGTCAACCATTGTATAGAATTTAAATACAGAACTTATGCAAAGAAGAGCAATCTGCTTTCACAAACACAAACAAGACAAAAGATACCTGAATGACAAGATTTAGAATTTAAATCCTCATCATTTTATTACAATAGTCTCCATTTATCTGTAGTTTCACTTTCTGCAAATTCAGTTACTCAAGGTCTGCCTTGTCGAAATATATTATTTGTTTTGACTCTTTCAAGGGAGAGAATGACATTTATTTAATTTTTATTACAGTATATTGTTATAATTATTTATTATTATTACTGTCTTACTGTGTCTAATTTATAAATTAAACTTTATCAAATATATATATATATACATTTTATAAACATGAAAAAACCACATGTATGTATGTAAATAGTATACATACATCTATCTGTACCTATACTGTGTTCATTACTATCTGTGGTTTCAGGGATCTATTGGGGTCTTCAAGATATGGGGGGGACTCTGTAGTAAAGCTTTAAAAAATTCCTATTGTGGTTATTAGGTATTTTCCTACTTGTTGACTCCATAAATTTAAAAACAAAAAATCATACTGACTCAAAACCAAGATGAAGGTAGGATATAACACTCTTAAAATTAACAGGAGGGATAGAAAGTCCTTTGTCAACCTTTATCACCATCCACTCATACAACAAACACTTATTCAACATTTTCTATCTACCAGGCTTTGTGTGTTGGGTATATGGACATAAAAAACATTATCAGTGCCCCTAGGTATTCTAGTGAATATCATAAATGTAATGGCAACTATATTATTATTATGTAATGTAATAAGTGAGGAAACATTAATATCTATGTTTCCAATACAGAAAGGACTAGAAAAGGAGCCAGAGACCCTGGATGGTAAGCTGGCAATCAACAGCTTCCCCTCTGGGTAAAATAAGATTTTTCTATACTTTTTAAGCTGTTCATACTTTTTATTGCAGACTTCAATTATATTTGCATTTATAATTTATGGACAAAAAAGCTTTTTGTCTAGTTTATCTTTCTGATGTCTCATATCTGTGTAGAACTAGTAACTCTTAATTCCTAAAGTTACAAAACTGTCACTTACTCCAGGATACACAAATTGAAGCACAGAAAATACCACTTTTGCAGGTAAAAAAAAAAATAAATCCAGGAATTTAACATGGTTCAACCTAATAGCTTTACAGAAATGAATCTGAATAATTTATTAATCATTCCAATTATATTTAGCTACCAAATATTCTTTTAAGATAGAAAAGTTAGAATTATTAAAACTTTTATTCTTTCTTAAAATTATTAATAAAGTAACTGGAAGTGCATATGGTGTTATGAAAAATAGAAGATGAATATCCTGAAATTTAAAAAAAACGGTTTTATTGAATCAATTCATTTCAAAGTATCAGACTAAATAACTAAGCCCCTGTGGTTCCTGCTAAACAGAAGCACACAAGCAGATTATAACAAGCACATCAATGTCTGGTTTGTCATAAATCAGGCGGTCAGAATGCTAGAAGGTACCACCACATTATTGGGGAAGTCAGTCTGGGAACTTATTTTATTACAACTCTAGGGATAACCTGGCAAATTAAATCCTGTGATTGCCATTTAAGAGGAAAAATGTGTGTATTAGTTATTCATTGAGGATCCTTGAATACAGAGGAACCATTCAAAACTATGCTTTCCAATGTAAGAAAAACTACAATTTAATTCTGTCTTCAACATTAACAATGTACATACAGAATTCTGAAAATCCATAAGCAAATAATAATGCTTGTAGTATATATTAGAACAGGTTTTATAACAGTTTTATTGTTTGTAAAGTACTTTGGTAACTGCAGGAGTTTTTAGCAATTTTATTTAAAATTGTTCTCATTAGTACAGGGCATTCTCAACTACTCATGTCTTATGCATGATACTAATTGTCATGGTCACCAGACTCCTTAAAACATTCAGTAAGATAATTTCCAAACCCTTTTGTTTTTGATTTCTAATGCTCTATAAATAATTCTTACCATTCACTGTTTCAAAGGACTTATTTTTGGTGGTAAAATAGAACTTTGAGTATTTTGTGCTACTGAGAAAGCTACAGGGGGAAAATGGTAGGTCAAGTTTCATAATTCACAATTATTCCAGTGAAAGAGGGGTGGGAACCACATAATTATTATCTAGAATTACAATAATCTGGCAGCGTGGCCTCTCTGTTGACTTTTACTCTTCCATCTGCGCATCATTGAAATAAAGCTTCGTGTTTGGTGTGTCAGGTCTTCCCACCTGGTTTCCATATTCACCATAGTCCTAGCTTCTTGTTCCCCACTGTTTATATAAAGTTTAGAGTCATGTTGAAAAAAATCATGAACAAATATTTGGCAGTGGTTTGAAATTAAATGAAAAAAGCACTTGAGGGAGAGGTACCCAGTTTTCTCATGCATGGCAATAGAATCTTATTTCCATTTATTTAGGTCTTCTTAAATTCTCATGATCAAGTTTATGCTATCTTTTCCATAAAAAACTTACATACTTTTAAAAAAATCTTTATTCCAAGTTGTCATTCCTTTTGTTGATTTTGCAAATAGTTTTTATAACATTCCTTATGGTATCATGTTCTTTATAGGAATCCAGTTATTCTAAGATTCAGTAGCTTTATTACACTCCCATTAGTTTTAATAATTTTCTTTGATATTTGCAATCATATTGTTTATTGCTTGTAAAGAATCTTTTTTTTTTTTTTTTTTTGCAGTGCTGGGGATTGAACCCAGGGCCTTGTGCATGCAAGGCAAACACTCTACCAACTGAGCTATATCCCCAGCCCCTTGTAAATAATCTTTATTGAGTTGTTTCTAATCTTTGTTCTTTTGAATATGTATTTTTAATTTTTACTCTTCACTTCTAACCAAGTTGCACAGAGAAACTGTCCATATGGTACTAACTCTTGTAAAAATGTTTGATGTTTGTAATCAGTTTGCAAAACTATGCCATTAGTGTTAGATAAAATGATGCATCCTTTAATTTTATGTGTATAACAAATCAAGTTATTAATTTGGTTTCAAAATAGTCTGTCTGCTTACTAATTATTTTCTACCTGTTTTACCAATTACTAATAGATGTGTATTTCAACTTTTTCTTATTGGGTAATTTGTGAATTTCTTCTGGCAATTCTTAGTTATTTTTATTACAAGTGTACTAGTTTAGAACTCTTGGTTCTTTCTGGTAAAATTTAAAAGTATGAACATCTTTGTCCAAAATTAGGGGTTTTTAAAAAATCTTTATTTTGTTGATTTATTTTTATGTGGTGCTAAGGATCGAACCCAGTGCCTCACATGTGCGAGGCAAGTACTCTGCCTCTGAGCCACAACCCCAGCCCCCAAAATTAGAGTTATTAAATTTGCTTACTTGTGTATATTTTCCTAGTAATTTTTTTAATATTCAATTTCATTATTTCTGCATGTACAGATAAGATATGCTTGCTTTTTATTCAATTTGACATATCTAGATTTAAATGGACATTTTCGTCACACTCCTTGTGCATGACTATGATCTCACTTTGAATTTATTGTGTTGCTTGTTATTTTTAAATCTCATTTGCTATCTTCTTTTTGATTAACTGAATTGCAAAATTGTTTCTTTTTTTTTTACTTCCCTCCTTCTCTTTAGCATACCAGCCAACATCCCACCACTGAGCTACAACCCCAACCTCCCCAGTTTTTCCTTTCTTTCCTCTACTGATTTGAATTTATTTGTTCTGTATTTATTCTTTTAGAGATTACACCTAAAACTAATGCACACTGGGAGCAATTTAAAGCTAATACCCCAAGTTCACATTTCAGTTATATTTTTACTTCTCAACATTCTTTTGGCCATTTTGTCAATTATGATCATCTTTGTTAATAGATTAGATGACTGCTTTCTCATGTTTTAATTCCATGTAGCTAGATGTGAAATGTAGCTATATATAAAATAGTTACATGTTCCTGGTGTCTGGTATTTATTTTGGGGACTCTGAGTTTACAAATTTCTTTTCTCAATATTTCTTTTTGCATCTGAGACTTTCCCTTTAAAAGGTCATTTTCTTTCTTTTTGAAAGCTGTTCTTCAGAACTTCCTCCTGTGGGGTGTGCTGGCAGTAAACTTCTCAGTATCTTATTGCCTGAGAGGATCTTCATTTTTATCACTCATTTTTGAAAATAGCAGCTGAGCAAAAATTTCGAGATGGATAGTAATTTTACTTCCAATTATGAAGAGCTTGTTGCGCTCCACAGTTCTTTCCTTTCAGAAGTCTTTCTTCCATATCTGCTTCATTCAACATTTTCTTTTTCTTTTTTCTTTTGACATTTTCTTTAATGTTCTTCAATTTCACCATAGTATGTCTAGATATGGATTTGCTTTTTATTTATCCTGCTTGGTATTCCAGTATTTTCTCTAGTCTGGAAATTTCTTAGCTATTTGGAATATTGCCTCTTCCTAATTATGTCCCATCTTTAGAAACTTCAGCCAGACACGCATTCTCTCTTCTCTGCACCCCTTTCAGGGCTCCCAATTTGTTTCTCTCTGTGCTACAAGCCATGTAATTTGGTTACATGTATTAATCATTTCACCAGTCTTCAAATCACTTGTGTCCAATATTTGATCCAACAAATCTTAAAATTTTCAATAAAAACAATAATTTCATTTCCAAACATTTGTTTGGTTCTTTTGTAAATAGCAATTATCTCTATTAATAGTATTTGATTGTTTTCTTAACTCCATTGCTTATTTTTCAATCAGCTCATACATTTATTTTACATTTCTAATTATACCCATTATCTGGGACATTTACATTTCCAATTCTCCCCTTTGTGGTTTCTCTACCCTCCCACTTTCTTGTGTGTTTTGTAATACTGGAGTGTGAGCTTATACTTCAAGGCATTTTATCTGTGAGAACCCTGTGATTCGTGAACTAAGGAGGAGGGCAGACCTGTAGTAAGAATATCTTGTAATTCTATGACAAGCTATTGGTGCTACCAACCTGTGGCCATGGTAATTTAATTCTGAAACCATCTTATATATTGCAATTAAAATTATGTATTGAATTAAAAATCTGTATGAGGGTGTCTAGACATGAGTTTTCTATCTCATGTGCTAACTGGAAGATTTGTCCTTATTCACCTTTTCATTGGGTTTGAAGCCTTTTGAGACCTCTAACTGTAGGGAAAATTTAGAGTTCCATATGTTCTTTTCATGGAACCAGGGCCTTTTCTGATTTCCCTCATGTGGCCATTTAAGGATTAGGGGGTCAAAAAACAACTCAAGATCAGCCATGGAAAATCAATTTAACTTTAAGAAGGCTGATATTGTACTTCCACTTAATGTAAAACAATCTGGTATTTCCATTTTGTTTTATTAGAAAAATAAAACAGACATAATTATTCACAGATAAATGGAAAAAATCATTTTCATATTTTAGGCCTTAGATGAATGACGTCATACACATCAAATTCTCTCTCTCTCTCTCTCTCTCTCTCTCTCTCTCTCTCTCTCTCTCTTTAAAAAAAAAAAAACTTATTCTTTAACTTCTTAGGAAATTCTTTATTCTCCCTATTGTACTATCTTGTCTAATATCTGCCTAAGGTACACAGTTTAAGCAATTTAAAAAATTACAGTTTGCACAGGGAAAGCATGTGGAAATCACCATTCATCCTGGTCAGCATCACAGTTGCAGTGATATTGAGAATCAATGCAGTTCCCCTCTAATCCACAAGTACACTTTTGAGCATCAGGCAGAGAACCTCCCCAGTAAGTGTGTGTTTCATTGGTTCTTCCAACCCACCAGCTCACTGGGGTTCCATCTGAAAGACAAGTATGAGAAAGGTGACACCTACTTTGCCCCCCACTACCTGCCTCCCCATATCATTCTTTATTCCCCTCAGTGTTAAAAATAGACTATTTTAGAAGCGATTACATTTTTAACTCTATAAGAGGATAATTTATTAAAGGACTCCTGAATGTTTTTAAAAAAATAATATTGAGAATTATTACTAATTATACATTATTAATTTATACATTGAATCTAAAATCTGTTTGAGATACTAAACTGCCATGAAAGAATTTGTTATGCAAAATGTTTTTTTTTTTTTTACTATTTTAATTAAAGTAACACTGATACTTCCTATTGTGTGTTAAAAATTCCTTAGGGACACATTTGTGCTTTTTCTTCTACTAAATGGCTTGGCTCTTAATTTGGAAACTGTGGAGATTCACCTTCATGCTTGAGGTGAATTTTGGGTTCAGAACAACTCTGAGCCAATTATATCTCAGTCCTCCAGCACCACTTGCTCAGAGCCACCATAACTCAGCCACAGAGTTGGAGGCCACCTCAACTCTAAGGGGCTCATCTTGATGCTAAGTCCAGGTGAGGGTGAGGTGACTAGAAAGTGGGTGGTATGCAAGTAGGGAGGGGCACTTCCCCCTCCATAGAGAAGCAGGACCAGAGGGAAAATGGAAGTAACAGTAAATCAGTTGCAAAGATGCTTGTCATTTTCAGCATGCTCTTTCAAACCCATCAGCTGTCATCACTGGTTCACTACTGAGAATCTGAAATGGGACCTCTGTTCTCCCTAACTCACAAGCAGCATGATGACTCCGTGTTAGAGGAGCCCTCTGCTTCTGCTGACAACATCTTAGCTTGCAAACATACTAACTGCATTCATCATCACTCAGTCCTGAACCAGTTGTTGAGGCATGTGCAAAGAATCAGTATCAACCACCTTCTTCCTTTTTAAAAAGTGTTGCAAACTTATCTCTAGGGAGCAGAACTTTTAACAGATATTTGATAGATGTGTTCAAAATTCCACTTTAAAAAACAATTATTCAACATTCATTCTTTCACAGATTAACAGCAAAAAAATCAACAGCATATATATATATATATATATATATATATATATATTGAACAATTTTGTGTTTGTATTGGAGTTTATAATTTTATTCATAAATTAGGAACAAAAGAATGTTTTTAAAAGTACAGAATGTCTTTGGCTCCATTCAAGATTTATTTGAGTGACCAAGAGAATTTATATAGGGAATGATTTAAAAAGACATCAAAAGGAATCAGAGGCTGAAATGAAGAGGAATAAGTAAGGAATCAATGGACAAAGTATACTGTTCTACTTCCTCAAGTATTTTGGCCACAGGTACAATTGTCAGTCACCTTAGTATTCATTCACAATGTGGTAACTGAATATTTTCCCACAGCATCAACACTGTCACACTTCCTTTTCAGCCACCCATGCCCCCTCCCTTTGAAACTTTCTAATACAAAGACCTGGAAGATGCTAGAAGACAAAAAGTGTCTTTATAACACTGACATTCCCTATTTTGGCGGGGGAGGAGGAGGGATAGCGGGATTAAACTCAGGGGCACTCAACCACTGAGCCACATCCCCAGCCCTATTTGGTATTGTATCTAGAAGACAGGGTCTCGCTGAGTTGCTTAGTGCCTTGCTTTTGCTGAGGCTGGCTTTGAATTTCTGATCCTCCTTCCTTAGCCTCCTGAGCCATTTCCCAGTGGCATGTGCTACTGCACCAGGCTGACATCCCTATTGTGTGTTAAAAATTGCTTAGAGACACATGTTTATTCTTTTTTTTCTTCTTTTTCCCCTATGACATGGCTAGGTTCTATATTTGGAACTGAGAAGACTCACCTTCTTGGTGCCTAACCTTTCCTTCCAGGTAAGTTGCAAAACCAAACAACAAAAATACTACTAAACTATGGCCCATCTTGCTGTTCCCGAGTCTCTACTTGTGATTAATCAAGGTATTGGTTCCTAATACTTTCTGAGAATTTGTTTCATAAAAATTTCTGGAAATGAAATGGATCTGTATCTTGAATGCCATTTGCCCCTCTAACCTGATGCTATTTGCTCCCCCTATTGAAGTTTTTCTTGATGTTCTCACTCTGCAGCATTCTAAGGAAGGCTTTAGTTGAAGGCTTTGGTTGGCATTACACCTTCTGCACAAGGGCAACATCCATGTTCTGCAAACCTATTTGCATTGATTGATGACACAAAGCCAATTAGTGTAATGATTTGAATGAACTGGGCTACGCTTGCTGCCTATCTTATCTCTCTCTGGTTTAAAGCTTCTGAACATACATGGGTCTGTAACTGAATTTGTCTGAATTAAGTGTCTACTGAAAATTGTCCAGAGACAGCATGTAAGAAATTCACAAATTTTGAGTATCTATAATGTATTCCTTTTATTTTCTTTAGAAAGGGTTTAATAAGTTTAAAATTCTTTTCTCTGTCCTTCTTTTGTCCTAAGCCCAATAAAACACTTATTTGTGTCACTCTTGTTGTTTGAAATATTTATATGGAAAGGCAACAATCAAATAAACATGTGCAGATCACTAGAAAAACACCACCTCTTCAAATAGAAATTCTTTACTATCTAGGCAATTCTCCACTTCTGGAATAGACCATATGATGGGAATACATGAGTTTTACTCCCAGACTCACTGGGTGATTTTTTTTTTTCTGATTGTTATTGGTTAACTAACAGTAAAAAAAAACAAAAACAAAAACCAAAAAACAAACAAACAACAAAAAAACCACTACTTCATTTGCCTCAGTTTCTCTGGTTAAATGGCCCAACTTTGATTGTTTTATGTCACTGATTTAATCTCTAGGAGCCGACTTTCTCATCCTTTTGGTAATATACAATCTTAGTTCAGTGATCTATATGGTAGCAATGGACTAACAATAAGTACTAGGCCTCCTAGCTCTAACTATAAATTCAATACACTACAGAGCTGTGAATAAATAGTATTTATTTCACACGCTTTATAGATGCTGCACTACTAAGTCTTAGAGAGATGAGTGTCTTAGCTCTATAGATTCAGAACTATTAAAGAATAGTTCAAACCCACAGATGCTGAGTGACAGCTTGAAACATGACCTCAGAGAATTCTGCCTACCACTCCCCAGCATGCCTGATCAGAGAAGGCAGAACAGCCTCCAGAAAACCAAAGTTTCATGAAGGCAGCAGGGTTGGACATATTCACAAATTGAATGGCTTCAAAGGGAGAAGATATAAAACCCATAACAGAATTTTCCAGTGTGGATTAAAAATAAATAATCAGCTATCAGCAGAATTACCTTGAGTCTGTAGGACACCAACTGTAGGACACCAACTCTTTTCTCTAATTAGCAATTATCCAAGATACTAGTTGCATTCAGTCTGAGAGAGAATCTCATGAAATAATCACCTTCAAATAACTAAGCCATGCTGTTAGCAATCTTTGCTGAGATAAAACACAGTGAGGCAATGCTGCCCCTCATAATGTATGAACAAGGGCCTCATCAGAACATCTTTATTGCTCAGTTGCCCAAGTGAGCCTGGGAAGAGACTTCAGACCACTCAAGCTTTCAGCAAAGAAGAGCAACTACTGCCTTGGCTCTTTGTCCCCAGGGAAAAGCATTTCTGTACTTTCCAGGCTGTGACCGTGGTGCTGTGGATACAGGAGTCTCATGAATCTACACCTGCTTGCTGCAAGCTCCTGGGAACTAAAGTCTGAAATGGCTGATGACTTACCAAGGTGAGTTGAAAGCCTTGACTTCCTGCAGTGGAAAGCTAGCTCCTGTTGGCAGTGGTCCGCCTGGTCAATTAGGGCCTGGAGTTGGTCCATGCTGGCCATGTACTTGAAAATCACAGGCTGTGGGCTTTCTCCATGAGAGCTTTTGACTCTGGCCAGGTGGGAGCCATTGTGCTGCACTGAAGTCCATGCAGAGTCTTGTGGGCAGAAAGGGGTTGGGAGGGAGAAAGCAGAACTTGACTAGGCTGAAATACCTGAAATGAGTATGAACATCAGAGGCATCTCTTATCTGAATTAAGGTTTTTTAATCATCAAATCTCTGAGATTAATAACAGCATAACTGGAATTCTTAAGATATCAGTATTAAAATTTGAAGTTTTATTGAAATTTACATTACTGTGTATTTGCAGGAATTATCTTTGGTGAAATCTGTTTGACAATTTAGGTCCACTTGTGAATTTCTGTGATATAATACCACAAGTTATAAATATTTATCTTTTAATTCTAATTTGTTATATATTATATAACAGAAGAATGCATTATAATTCATATTATACATATAGAGCACAGTTTTTTATATCTCTGGTTGTACACAAAATAGTCACATCATTCATGTCTTCATACATGTACTTAGGGTAATGATGTTCATCTCATTCCACTACCATTCCTACTCCCATGCCCCCTCCCTTCCCCTCCCTCCCTTTGCTCTATTTAGAGTTTGTCTAATCCTCCCATGCTCCCCCACAACCTCATTATGAATCAGCATCCTTATATCAAATAAAACATTTGGCATTTGGTTTTTTGGGACTAACTTCACTTAGCATTATATTCTCCAACTCCATCCATTTACCTGCAAATGCCAAGATATTATCATTTTAAGAAGCATAATCTTTTCCAGATCAAGTACCCAGGTACCTTTTCCTTAGAAAATCAAATGTTTGTATAACAGACACATTTGTGGAAGAAAAAGGTCTATATAATAATGAAAAATAATATAAAATCAATCTTTTGAGGTGTTGGGGATTAAACTCAGGGTTTTGTGTATGCTAGAAAAGTGCTTTACCACTGAGCTACAGTCTCAACCCTAAAATAAATATTTTTGATTAAAATTAACTAATATGGCATCAGCAACTAATTCTGTGGTCAATACTAAAATACACAAGACATTTGAACATCTAATATACCTATTCCTGGTAATAACCACAGTGACACCAATGTCAGCTGACAAATTCTGACATATTTCTGTTTCATTACCTATTTTTTAATGAAGGAAATTAGAAAAAATGAAAATACATTCCAAAATGTTTATGGAAGAAAAAACTTTTGAAGTCTCTCACTTTCTCCTCCAATTCACCTTACATCATAAAGGTATAAAAGCTTGCTTCAATGGTATAAAGCCGACTTGAAGATGCCTTAACTCTTCTCGATAACATCAAGTCACATGACCACCTCTGTATAATGTGAACTTGATAAAATGATGAGTTTCTCTTTCTATAGAAAAATTCCAAGTTACTGAAGAAACAAAACAGTTGTGTACAGAGTTTATTTTTATTCTCTTTAATGGCTGCTACATGAACAAGATTTAAAAATCAAAACAAAAGGAACCCCCTGAGAAGTCCCCATAGGACCCTGCCCCTGCTGTGGAGACCTAGTACCTGGCTTATCTTCCATACCATGTAGCAAGGGACAAATCTGACAGCCACATTGCTGTTTATAGGTCTGAAATGCAGCAGATAAAAACAGAAATCCAAGAACTCCAGGGTCAGGGAAAAGAACTTTGGCTCAAAGCCTGTGAAAAGCAAGGTCACAAAATATCTGAAAACTAGCAAGAACCAGAACAAACTGTGAACTGGCAGGACTAAAGTCCATTTTATATTCAATGGCATTAGAATAAAAGACTTAAAAGGTCATCACCCTCTCTGTTGGCTAAAGGAGGCTATGAGCATTCTTATAGCCACTTGAATTCCATAGTATGTTTTTCCCCATTAATTGTATTTTCACTGGGCAATTTGTATTTCAACATATTCATGAAAATTACATAAATGAGGTGGCATTTACTTTCTGTAATTATCTAGTCTACCACAAGAAGGATTTAACAGTGTAAAAGAAAATAGGTAGAAAACTGTGTAAGGCTTGGGCGCTCATCAATTACAATGCCATACTATCATTTATTTTCATGATTTATGAAATAAAGGTAAACGATGTGCCTTAACAGTTCATATAGGCTAGTGGTCAGTGTGATAGATTTATGGTCTTGCATCATTAAAACATAACAAAAGAAATCTCTTCCTTCAAGTACAAAAGAGAAGATGATTGAAAATAATCTCTCAAACTATTCTTCCAAAAAAAAGAACCATAATTTAAATGATTGCTCTTTATAGTGAGATTATTTAAAAGGTCCCAAGTAAAAACACCAGGTTTCTCTAACATTTCACACAAATAACTTTCATGAATCTCAAAAACTATTACCTATAAGAGAACTTTGAGATCACGTAATATGATTTAGTTTTCAAGGATGAGGAAACAGACAAAAGAATTTAAGAGAACACCACTTTGAAACAATAAATAGCTGCTCTGTAGTCTGAATAGCCAGATAAAACTGAGGAAATAATTTTAACTGTGGGCAAATTTTAAAAGAAGTTTTGAACTATCACAAGAAAACATGTTCCTCCAACTTATTGGAACCCCTTTCATCTGCATTCATACAGGATGACCACTGGCAGCACCTAGTCCACCCTCTAAAGTTCAGGCAAATAAACATGCAGTTAAATTAACTTGATGGTTTGATTTGATTAAGCCTCATACAAACAACAACACTGACACTATATTATACAATATCCCTTGGCTTCTGTTTATTTTGCTAAATTATGTCTGCTTTCCAATTTTTGAAACTGTCCACAGAGTAATACACCTTTGAGCTACATAAGGAACATTTACAGGAAAAAAAAAATTGTCTTGATGACTAAGAAACATGTTTATTTTACACATTCAAGTATGCAAATATCCTAAGCACATCCGTTATGCTCATGTCTACCTCTCCAAAAAGAAGAAAGAGCTCACTAAGAAAAAATCAGATGCATTTAAAATTAATAGATCTGTCACTCATGAAAATTGATTCTGACACTTTGGAAACTGAGTCAAGAGAAGATGCCTAAAAGAGAAGTCCAATACATGTCTACACACCACCTTGGAGATGAAGCCAGCTGCCTACATTTCCCCTAATGAGGAACGGGTGTATAAATTCAGAGAAGACTAGGACAGCAATGTGTCTACATAAAGTAACTTGTAACATTATATCTTCAGATAAAGAACTGTTCAAAAAAATTACACTCAGGATTATGAATAAGGACACACTTTAAAATCACTAGCAGCCACCCTGCATGTACAAGGAAAGTTGGTCACTGAATTGTGCCTCTGAGAAGTGAAGCCCCATGACGGCTTTCTCCAAAGTTCTTCCACTATCTTCCTATTCAGAGAGAAACACAGGTTAGAGATGGCCGTTATCTTTTATTAAGTCCAACTCTCTTACTTTACAGATGAGTAAATGGAGGCCTAGAAAAATTTACTTGCCCAACTTAATGAAATGATTCAACTTCACCACACATTTCAGGGCAACTTAGTGCTAGTCACCAAACTTTCTGAATTAGGAAAGATGTTCAAAGATGGTGGAGGTCTGAGGGCTTCCTAGGTACCTTCTAAACTAAACCCTATCCTGTATTTCATATGATAAAACTCCAGTAGAAAATAGAACAACAGAACTACATCATGGACATTCATGTTCACATATAAGACATTGGTCAACCCATTACTGTCTCTGCCCTAAATCTCAGAGTTACTGGGACCCACAACATTGTCCATTTGTCAAAGCCAAGGATGATTTGGTATCTGTGCCTTACTGAGTTGAAGGGCTATCAGCTCTAAGTGATAGTTTTCAGGCTCCTAGTGATGGCCTTCAGAGCGCAGCTCAGATCCCAGAGTCCTGGGAAAGCCCAGGGTGTCATGGCTCCACAAATGTGGGTCCTTTTGATCAGTATTTATATTAGGGGACTGTCATTCTTGTTGTGTATTCTTGGGATTTTCCATGATTTACCTGAATATTTTCAACACAGGAAGATTCAGTGAGATGTACCTAGATCCCTACCACTCCACAGCATCAACAGCTCTCTCTTGAAAGTTCACTTAAAAAGATTTCTGGGGCTGGGGATGTGGCTCAAGCGGTAGTGCGCTCAGCTGGCATGCACGAGTCACTGGGTTCAATCCTCAGCACCACATAAAAATAAAATAAAGATATGTCCACAGAAAACTAAAAAATAAATATAAAAAAAATTTTCTTTCTAAAAAAAAAAAAAGATTTCTGTTCTTCACAGCCTCATTCCTATGACATTGAAAGGCATGTCATTTCAGTTTCTAAGTCACATCGAACAAAAATCATTTGTTCACAGAGAACATTGTATATACACTTATAAAATTAGATATAGACAGAACACTATGCCATCATCAATAGAAAGTATGAATTATTATTTATCATCTTGGAAAAGTTAAAAAAAAATGAATTTCTCTGAGCCTCAATTTCTATGTTTAGTAAATGAAGAGACTGGGTCAAGAGGTGTCTAAGACTTAAAGTTATTATTCTAGACATGTTAGACTATTAAGGCAACTCTCAGGTAGGCTGTTGACCTAGCCAGGTTCTTAGCATTTGTATTTATATTGTTCATCAAATCTCATTTCATGGTAAGGATGTTGCATTTTGTTTGTTGGAAGAAAGAACAGCAAAATAAACTTCCCTGCAGCATTTGCATTTCTCCCCTCTGGGTACAGTATAAGGGACCTGCTGTGGCATTTCCCTTCTGAAGATATACCGGCATGCCTGTTTAGGAACTACTGTTAGAAGCTACAGAAATCCAGCCAGAGTAAGCTGCCCCAAGTAGGAGAGGGGAGGGTTCTTTCCAGGCAAATGCCAGTATAAAAGAGATGTGGGGGTCACAGTACAGGACAATCATTATTCTTTACTATTTTTTTTTAATTCCTCACATTTCAACATTACAGAATCTGTAAAACAAGTAACATTTGCAAACAAAACACAATGAATGTTCAATGATGCTATGCATATTGCCAATCTCAATTTTTGTGATGAAAAAAGAGAGAACGCAAACAACCAGGACACTGTCCAAGCAATGAAAATATCTGTTGCAACAAAGGTGCCTTCACCAGCAGTTTAATTGTGACTGCACCCACACTCAGGGCCTCTGTTAACAAATTTCCTATAGCAAAGCTTGTATGAACATAGCAAATACAAAAATGTATAGTATTCTTGAAGTGTTTGAGTTAAATGAATTAACAGGTGTTCACCTCACTTGACTGAAGGTCTAGGAGAGCAGTTTATTTTTATTTTCTTCCTCAAACAGCACAGTATCTGGGAATTGGTGGTATAAATTAAACTTGTGGAATGATTAAATGAATGTATGAATCAAATGGAGGATTAAAAATGGAGCTGTTTGATTAAGTAGAGAAGGGAATACTAGCAAGAAGATAGAGGTGAAAGAAACAAAAAAATCTGTAAAAATAAACAAATATAAAAAGTACAGCAGAAAGTCTAACACCACTCATCCTACAGGTTTTAAGAAAACTATAATGTAAATTGTATATGAGACAGTTGAGCTGACTCCTCTTTGCTACATAATTACCCAAATCCTAACCCTTATCTGCAGTTTCACATTTTAGGATTTCAGTTACCTGTGGTCTGAAAATACTGAATGGAAAATTCCAGAAATAAATAATTTATGCTTTAAGTTGTGCTTCATTGTTAGTAATATGATGAAATCCCATGCCATCCTATTCCATCCTGCTTGAGACATGATTCTTCCCTTTGTCCAGAGTGTCTACACTAGTTATTTAGTAGCCATCTTGAATATCAGATCAACTGTCATGGTGTCACAATGCTTGTATTCAAATAATCCTTACTTAATAATGAAGTGAAGCTAGCCAATCCCTAAAAAACAAATGCCAAATGTCTTCTTTGATATAACGAGAGCAACTAAGAACAGAGCAGGGAGGAAGAGCAAGAGGAAAAGATTAACATTAAACAGAGACATGAGGTGGGAGGGAAAGGGTGAGAAAAGGGAAATTGCATGGAAATGGAAGGAGACCCTCATTGTTATACAAAATTACATATAAGAGGTTGTGAGGGGAAAGGGAAAAAAAAACAAGGGAGAAAATTAAATTACAGCAGATGGGATAGAGAGAGAAGATGGGAGGGAGGGGAGGGGGGATAGTAGAGGATAGGAAAGGTAGCAGAATAAAACAATTACTAATATGGTATTATGTAAAAATGTGGATGTGTAACCGATGTGATTCTGCAGTCTGTATACGGGGTAAAAATGGGAGTTCATAACCCACTTGAATCTAAAGTATGAAATATGATATGTCAAGAGCTTTGTAATGTTTTGAACAACCAGTAAAAAAAAAATGACTCTTAAGGGAATGAATAGTGAACTTTACAATTCAGATATGCCAAAGAGAAGTCATGAAGTGAAAAAGATGAGAGCACAATATTTTGAGAGAGACTACATTCTCATATATTATAATATATAGTTATAATATATTGTTTATTATAATATATTGTTCCATATTATTAGTTATTGTGATTAATTTCTTACCATGCCTAATTTATAAATTAAACTTTGCCATAGGTATATATTCATGGGGAAAAAATAGTATGTGAATAGGTTTGGTACTATCCACTGTGTCAGGTATCCTACAGGGGGCTCAGAATGTATCCCTGTGGGTAAAGGGAGAATACTTACTATCATGCTGAAGGACTAGCAAACTCCATTATAGAAAACAGCTGTTTAAGAAACACTTCACCTTGGTTTTCATAAGAGTGACTGAATGGGTGCTAAAAATGAAGTGTCTGTTCAGCTCCTTAGCCATTTATGTTTGTTCAACATCTCTGGCAATTAGAGAAATGCAAATAAAAACTACTTTAAGATTTCATCTCACTCTAGTCCGATAGCAGCTATTAAGAATACACAAACAATAAATGTTGGTGAGGATGTGGGGGAAAAGGAACAAACATACATTGCTGCTAGGACTGCTAACTGGTGCAAGCAATCTAGAAAACTTGGAAATGGTACCACCATTTGAGCCAGCTATCCCACTCCTCAGTCTATACCCTAAAGACTTTAAATAGCATACTATATTAATACAGCCATTTCAATGTTTATAGCTACACAAACCACAATTGCTAAACTGTGGAAGCAATCTAGATGCCCTTCAATAGATGAATGGACAAAGAAACTGTGGTACATATATATATAACTGAATATTGCTCAGCATTAAAAGAGAATAAAATTGTAGCATTTGCAGGTAAATTGATGGAGTTTGAGAATATCATGCAAAGTGAAATAAGCCAATCTCAAAAAAAAAGCGGCTGGATGTTTTCTCTGATAAGTGGATGCTAATACATATGGGAGAAGTGCGTGGGATAAGTGGAAGAACTTTGGATGGAGCAAAGGGAAGTAGGGGACAAAGGGGTAGGAAAGACTGTAGACTGAAATGGACATTATTACCATAGATACATGCATGATTATACGAATGGTGTGATTCTACTTCATGCACAACCTGAGAAGTGAAAAATTCTGCTCCATTTGTATATAGTGAATCAAAGAACTTTCTATTGTCATGTATACCTGATTAGAACTAAAAAGAAAAGAAAAAAGAACAAGAAGTGCTAGATTACTTGCACATTGAAGGGATCAGAATCTGAAAATGGGAAGGCAGAGTTGCCCCTGGCTTCTCCACTGAGCTCCCCATCTGATTCCCCTAAACCCAGAGTTGAATCACTGCCTTAACTCTAGTCCATTTGCTTCCTGTGACACTGTTCTCATGACGCAACATCTGATTACCTGAGTGTCTGAGCACCTAACAGCTACACTGTGTTTAGGGCAGGCACTGCTGACAGTATCACTGGAAACCACATTTCTCATCAAAAAAATGAGATTCCATTTTTTTTCTTAGAAAGGGAATCAATCTGTCAACATACTTTCATCAGCAGTCCTTTCAGACTAGTTTACTTTTTGTTTTGACTTGGTTGTTTATAATAAAGGTATGAAAATACAGTCTTTTTCAAAAGGCACCAGATTTTTAGAGATTATTACCAAGAATATAATTTTAGTCATTAGTTCAGAATTTTGGGGGTTTTTTTGCATATTTTTCTAAGTGTTAGTGCCTATTTCTAATAACTAGAGTATATTTAATTGTCCACAGGGATTTTAGTATCCTTGGGAAGGTAAGCTTTGCACAATGGAATCCTTTCCAAGCTTTGAGAACAGGTATTTAGTTCTCCCATTTTCAACAGCTAGATTGTCAAAGGGCACCTCATGTGACTCATCCACAATATTGAATATTAAGGACAATTTAGCTGTAGCTTTTTTCCTTCTTTGCATTTTCCATGGGAAAATTCTTCATTTTAAAAACTTTAAGTACTTTGTTGCATAGTTTCTGGAGATATTTATTGGTCTTTGGGTTGGCCTCTGTGCTCATTTATCAATAGCACACTGCTTTCCTTTTGGCTTTAAGTTTAATCAAAGTCTTGATATTTAGTATTATTTGGAAATCTTTGCTGAAACATTTCTAACTCTTGTTCATGGTCCTGTTTTTTGTTTTTGTTTTTCTTTGTGTTCGATGATCCACCTGATGTTTCATCTCAAATCTAATTAATGGCTTAGAAATTTTTTTCTCATCACATGCAAAAACATACTAATTTCTGAATTTTTTAAAAATATAAGAATTAGGTAATGAGAAATTTCCATAAAAACATTATGCATAAGGCATTATAAAACAATAATCTATACTTAATGTTTGTCCATTTGTAATATGTGAAAACACCATAGTTTTCTTTGAAAATAAAAATTTATGCAACAATATTGTTCATATTACTTGGTCTCTACATACATATACACATGCCTTGAAATTCTTAAGATTTTCAGAGATGAAATTTAGAAAATTCAGAATATCTATAATTCACAGAATTAATGTCTTATATTTTACATTAATATGTGTGAACAATGCTTGTTGCATTTGTGAATGAAACAGAGAGCCTCAGCAAGGATCATTAAATCTTATCAGCAACAAACTACATAAATAACAACAACAGAGCAGTTGTTTAGGTAGCAAAATGAGTAGTTGCAACAAGGTTTTGTATCTGCATAGGCTTTATTTTCTCATTTTGTGCTGCCTTTGCATTTTAATTTTGGGTGATGACAGGGTAGGCTAAGCACACTTATATCAAAGAACCTCAATTCCAGCACAGTAGTTTTTAGATCTGCTTGCATGTAGAATGTCTAAGGAAGCTAATAAAAATAGAGCCTGTCCTAGGATGTTGCACAGAAGCCACTGGAAGAAAGCAAAGGTGCCTCTTGGGGTATTAACATGTGTAGAGCCAGAGAAGCAGTACTTAGCTATGATGTGATATGCCTCCCACTGAGGTCACAAGCAGTGGGAGGCAGCTGGTCATTATAAATTAACTGATAAAGTCACATCCAAATATATATATTAAAATCCCCACTGCCAAGGATGTCATGACTACTCTCTGGGTTTTAAGGGTACCTATTATACATGTTCTTATAATCAACAGATCCTCAGTTTATATATTCAAAACTGGAATTCTGGGCTTCCTATTCAAATATGTTCCCTCCCAAGTGGTCTCCATCTCCTTTGATATGTTTATACCTACCTGGGCTCAGATAAGACAATAAAGTAATTTGTTTTTTGTTCCTTCCTTTCTCTGGACTGATATCTAGTCCATAACTTCTGATGCCAACAGTTCTTACCTTCTCTCATGCTCCAAATTAACCTACAAATGCCCAGCTTGGCTCAATAACTAAAGCAACATCTTAGCTGGTCTTGCTTCCAGAAAAGGTATGACATGGTGGTTCAAAGCATGAACCACGCTACTGTTGTGCATCCCCAACATGCCCCTTTATAGCCAAATGACGTGAGGGAAGGGCCACTGAAGGAATAACATGGCTGCTGCCATCTTGAATCACTACCACCATGACTGTGTCAGGTTAACCCAGTTGGGTTTTCCTGTATAGTTAACCCAGGATGCTACAAATAGAAACATTTTAATTGCATTTAGAACTTTATAACTAAGCCCTGGCACCAGGAGTGTGCCTGATTCCTAGCTTAAGATAAACCAGGTACAATTTGGCTTTGATGAAGTCACGTTTATCTTAATTGGTCTCGCTGCTACCCAGGATCACGCTTCTGTAAGTTCTCCAATTTATTGCACCCTCCAATCCTGGATCTGTTGGCCTCACCTCTTTCTCTGGTCTCAGGACACTTGTAGCCAGTTCTCATACACTAGGACTAAGTTGTCCTAGAATATGCACCTTCTGCCCACATTCCATCATAGTCTTCCAAACACTGCAGGTACCCTCCGTTTCCAGGGCCTTTGTACTTGGTAATTCCCTCTTACTAAAGACTTTTTCTCTGTTTTTATCAGAGCTGGATTTTTTTCAATGAACTTGAGGAACTTTCTAAATGAGTGCTTTCTTAATCCCTCTGTCCAAATTTATAATGCACCTGTCAACAGTGGAAATCCCCTTTTCTTGCTTTATTTTACTTCAGGGGACCTGCTGCCCTCTGTTGCACTACACATGTGACTCACTGACTATGCTAATGTCTGGTTCCCCACCCAAAATTGTGCACTCCACAGTGCTGGGATGTTATTCTGCTTCACTCCCAGCTGTATTTATAGCAGTACCTGGTTGTCAAATGTTATTAGACACTTTATTGCAACTCCTCAGTATTGTATCTTTTCAAAGATGTTTCTTCTTGTCACCCTGGGGAAGGAAATGATATTCTCACCACATAATTTTCAAGTCCTTGACCCTGGGTATGAATTGACCAGAGTATTAGCAAGCTGATTTTGTATTTTCTCTCCCATAGGCAGAGGTCCTTTATTAAATTTATGGCAAGAAAACTAAGCTTATATTAGTTATCACTATGTCACATATAAGCCCAAGTTAACCGATATCAAAAACTGTGCATCTACTTTTTTTTTTTTTTTCATGTCTTACCATTTAGACTATAAGTACCTCTACTTTCTGGAAGATGTTGTTAAGTTTCAATCTTAGAAGGGTAACAGCAATTACAAAGAATAAAATTAAGTTAGTGTTAGTATCATTCCATATGATTAAGCATTAAAACAAAATGCCTTTGAACCAGTGGTACATCCAAAGGGACTTTATATACAACTACCTTGTCATGGCCTGAACCACATGTTCACCTATGATGATTAAAACACTTTCTGTTCACTACAATCATAAACTGTGGACAGTCAAAAAATCAATTTCCAAGTCTTCCCTGTGGCAGCAAATGTCTTTCTTTATAAAGGTGACCTTAGCCTTACCAAGTCTGCTGTGTTAGTCATCTTTCTGTCACCACAACAAAACACCTGAGATAATTAATGTATAAAGAGTAAGGCCCACTTGGGCTCACAGTTTAGGGGTTTCGTTTAACATCAGGAGAACCCCATGCTTTGGGTCCCTGGTGGGTGTGCCAGATGGCAATGCTCTGGAGTGCCTGGAAGAGCACATTGCTGTCATCAAGCTAGGAACCAAAAGAGGAAGAAAAAGAGACAAAGGTCCCACAAGCTTCTTCAAGAGTATGTCTCCAGAGATATGAAGATCTTCACTAAGGACCACTTCCATAAT
Source organism: Urocitellus parryii (assembly GCF_045843805.1). NCBI lineage: Eukaryota > Metazoa > Chordata > Mammalia > Rodentia > Sciuridae > Urocitellus > Urocitellus parryii. Next base: position 627,126 of record NW_027551764.1, read on the forward strand.
GTTCTTCCAACTCCCAATTGTGCCAGTCTGGAAACCAAGCCTTCCATACATAGACCCTTGGGGACATTCAAGACCCAAACTGTAGTGCCTGTTAACAGTTTGTTAGCAAAACAGATTCAGACACCAAAACCTTGCTGATCATGGAATGTCCTTGGGATTTTCTATACTTTTCTATGGATCTTGGGTTTATTCAATAGATGGATCTTGGGATTTTTCAATAGATATGGATCCTGTGAGCAGGGTTAACACAAAATTATGAAAATATTTAGCATGCCCTAGACTTCAGTGATAATTAAACTCCTAATTAATAAGAGAAATGTATAATTGGGATGCCACTATCTTTTAAAAACTTATTTGTTCTTGCCTGATCCACAGTAATGAAAGCAAAACAATTAAGACCCTGAATAACTTGAAAGCCTGGTATCATCTCTGGCACTGACAATATCTAGGAAGATCTCCCTTGGCTGTTTTCCCACATATTTTACTGATCACTCATCTTTTGGCAAAATTAAGCCAGTGCATTTCTCTCGGCAATCACACTGCCATGTTTCTGTCAGTATTGATGATAAAATGCTTGCCCCAAATTCTAAAACAGCTAAAGGCACATTCATAGCAATGCCTTGAGAGCTCTCACACTTGACTGGTACACACTCAAAAAGGAATATATATATATATATATATATTTCATCTTAATGTTAATTGCATCGTATGATTAATCACTGCCAAAATGTTTAGACTTTGTTTTACCTATGAAGAGGTAGTAGGTATAAAAACTACATCAGGATTTTTTAAGCTACTTGAAACCTTCATAAATTAACCCATGGATAATTCCTTCCTTGGGGAAGTTACAACTTTATCAAGACAGTATATAGTAGTAATAACAGGGATACCAAATTATAGCTAAGTCATAATTAACTTAGTATCATCTAGAGTTGATTTTTTTCTGAACATTATTTCAGATGTGTAGGGTCAAGTTATGCAGAGATTGAAGTACCTGTTTCTATACCATTAGAGTAATACAGAAACAGTTCTCCAAAGGAGGGCTGCCCCTTTTGGTTGGTGAAATGATGTTGAGGAGGAAAGCTTATGCACAGACAGTTACAAAGGAATGGACAGTGCTGTATGTTCAGAGAGGCCATGGCTCACACCAATTAAGTTAGGGTAGTTATCATCCTAGACTTGATGTTTTGAGCTCCTATACTTGCAGGAACATATGTCACATAGAAAGAGTCAAGGATTTATGTACAATATGTATTTATTGTTATATACCACAATTATTTTAAAACTGATTTTCTAGGTAAAGAAGCTATTCCTTACACATTATTGCATATGAATACATGGTTACATGAAGTATGTATGTTTAGAAACATCAATTTTTTTTCCAGAAAAATTCATTTGATTATGTGGATCTAAACAAGGCACTCTTTTTATATATTTATTTTTCAGTTTTTGGTGGACACAGCATCTTTATCTTATTTTATGTGGTGCTGAGGATCAAACCCAGCGCCCCATGCACGCCAATCGAGTTACCGCTTGAGCCACATCCCCAGCCCCTAAACAAGGCACCTTAAAAGTACAGAGTAGAATGGTGGTTTCTGGGGATTGGCAAGAGGGAAATAGAGATATGTTCCTCAAAGAGTGCAAAATTTCAGATATGAAGGATGAATAAGCTCTGATAATATAATGTACAGTGTGATTATAACCACACTGTATTGTATACTCATTATTTACTAAGACAGTAGATCTCAAATGTCTCACCAAAGAAGAGAAAAAAAAAGAAAGAACTATAAATGGCATAGGTGATGACTATGCTAATTGGCTTAATGAAGGCAAGCATTTCAACATGTATACATATTTCAAAACATCTGGTTATATACTTTAAAAATATATAATTTTTGTCAATTATACCTCAATAAATCCAGGATAAAAATATATATTTTAGAAAGATTCAAAGAGAGCAAAGAGCACTTTTTCATAAATTTAGAAAGTGAATAGAGGACTGGGAATGAAGCTCAGCTGTAAAGCATTTGCCTAGCAGGTGTGAGGCCACAGGCTCCATCTATATCATCATAAAAAAAGAGAGTGAACATTCTCCGAAGATTTTGACATGTATTGATGTAAAAAATCATTCATCCTTTTTGCTTTTGACTAATAAGCAAAAGACTTAGTGGTAATTATTTCACAAGGAAAGAACATTTCCAGAAAATAATGACACAACCCTTAACCACCACCTTTTAACTGCTTTATAACATTTTTTAACACTTTTTGGCCATCACATTACAATCACAATGCACATCTAAATAAGCATGTCAACTTAAATAAGCAAGTTAAATGCTTGACTTTCTTCATTTTGGTTTTGTACACAGCAAACACACATAGGAATTTAACTATTACAGAAGAGCTTAACATACCTGTCATGTTGCAGTACACAAGAGCTGGTCCCAGAGGGCCACTTCCATCTGAGTCTATGTAGTAGAAGCCTGAAGAGTTTCCTCTGTGCTTGTAAGCTTCACATGATCGCTCATACAGAGCTGCAAAGAAGACACAGTATCACAGAGGGGCTGTGAGGGAATGGGCTCCTCTCTGCTGCTCATGGCATGTGACTTTTCTCCCATGACATTCATCCTGCCATTGCCCTTGGTCACATCTTCTCTAGGAGGGTGTTTTTCCATCTCAAAAAGGCAGCAGAAAGATTCAGAAGCACAAAGTGAAAGATTTGGAGATACTACTGTGAATCAGAATCCTACACATTCTTATTTTCAAAATCAAGCAAACCAGACTTCTCGTCTAGTACAAGTTTTACCTCATAATATTTTTAAGCATCTCAAGTACACCTGCCTAAATGTTGTTATTATCTAATAATCATTGATTTTTTTTAAAAAACTTTACTCAGTAATTACATCTTTTGTTCACTTAAAACAATTCATATTTAAAACACATTTTTCCAATGAGTTGAATTTTACATATCAGCAACTTTTAACGCCATTTTAAATTCATTCCAAAAAGACACTTCCTTAAATGCTTTGCAAATTGAAATTTAAAAAATCAAAATATTGACATGACTTTTTAAAATTTCGATTTATTCTAATTCATGGCTGACTTTTTAATTTGTACACAAATGCTTTGCTATGTACAAGGCAAGAGATTAAAATCTGCAGATGGTGAACCTAATTGATATTTAGCAATTTTAAATGAGTAGTTAACCTAGTGTGGGTCACACATTGCCTTGTTGGGAAACCCTTTGGAAAGCCTCAAAAGCAGGTTACAACTGCTAGGAAAGAAATGCAAAAGCATCAGACGAAGTGTCCACAAAGATAGACTTGGGCAGTGGTTCAGCAAGGGACACCAAGACAAGACATACTAATAGGATATAAACTTAGGCCTTTCCACATCGATGGCCCTTTCTCTCTCTCTCTCTCCCTCTCTCTACACACACACACACACACACACACACACACACGTGTTTATATATATTATGTGTGTATATTTTATATATGTACAGATACATAACCTATATACATTATGTAACACACACATGTGTTTATATATTATGTGTTTATATTTTATATATGTATAAATATATAACCTATATACATTATGTAACACACACACACACACACACACACACACATATATTCCCCCCATTTCAAATAGTTAAGAATGACCCAGGGAGGAGAATAAAAATTATTTTTCTCTCATCTCACAGAATAAAAAGGACAAAGAAATGTCTGCTTAGTTCAAGGATACTACAAAAGAAAATGTTTTTTGTTAAATATGGTCAAGGGTCTAAATCAGAGGTCACCAAATCAAGAGTCCAACTATTACCGTCTCCAACTGATGGAAATATAGACAATATAAATTGTTTTCTCAACATGCTTGGATTTGGGCCACTAATATTCACGTTTCCATAAATAAACAAACATGCCAATAACCACCTAGGAACATAGCTCACAGTGATACATACACATATCAAATTGCCTAGAAGAACAAAAAAAAAAGAGGAAGAATGATTAGGAAAAAAATAATATAAACGGGAATGTAAATATGCAATAATTTTATACTTAGAACCCCAATCCCTGTCCTCTATCCCACATAAAAATAATGGCTTCATGATCACTTGGTTTTGATTTGGCAATATCCAACTTTCTTTTGATATATCCTTAGAGAATCACAATAAAATCAATTCATTAACAAACCAAATCATGTGCCACAGGGAGAAAACCCTTTACATTTATCAGTCAAGTTTCTCTTCTCAGTATTACTTAGAATTATGTTTAGATCACAGCTACTGATAACAAACACATTTAGTTGGTATCTGCTTTGTCTAAGACACTTTTCTAATGTGATGAGGGAACTGTAAGTAAAAGAGACCATCTCAGTGTTAACTCTGTGACTGTGACCAAATCCCTAGCCCAAGATTTCTAAGGATAGATGTCTAACTCCTTTCAAAGGAGACATTCCTTAGCAAATTCTTACCTACCAATGTAAAACTCAGTGAAGATGCGAGTGGAACTGATCACTGGATATAGAGGGGGGAGGAGTCACCTTCTTTTGCTTCTCTTTGGAAATCCCACATCAGGAGACCCAGGGGTCTCATTCCAAACTACACTAGTTCCCTGAGATTCAGTTCCTGCAAAGTTAGATTTATGACAATCCATTCTCTGCATTATGCACCTCATAGTTTGTACCGGAATAAAATTAATTCACAAGGAATAATTGTTTTTTTTCTTATCCCCACTCAGTCCTGGGTATTAAATCCTTGCACATGCTAGGAAAGTGTTCTACCACTATGTTATATCCCCAGTCCTTTGTAGTCTTTATTTTGAGACAGGATCTCAGTAGGTTGCTGAGAGTCTTGTTAAATTGCCAAGGCTGGCCTTGGACTGGCAGTGTTTTTGCATCAGCTTTACACATGTGTGCACTACTGCACCAGGGCCATGGAAGGGTTTTTTTTTGTTGTTGTTGTTGTTTTTGTTTTGTTTTTTTTTTAATGGTACAATGCTAGTATCCCCCCATCAGGAGGGACTGAAGGAAGCAGACATGAAATTTCATACTCCTCCTCTAAAGACCAAGGGAGAGGGGAAGTGCTAGGGAGACAGGACCCCAAATATCAGGAGTGACACACAAATTAAAACACCAACCAACCAACCAGCAAACAAACAAATCTAAAACAAATAGAAGCAAAAGCTAATAATTAGAAAAACATGAGTATTTCATGGGCTCTGTCATATGCTTCTAGAAACTAATGTTAAGTGGTCAATAAGATTTTATTAGCTAGAAAACTAAGTAAGCTGTAAGTAAAAGGGACCATCTCAGTGTTAACTCTGTGACTGTGACCAAATAATCTGTGTTTATGTTTGTGTGACACAGAATAATTCTTGAGGAAGGAGATGAGTGGTATTTGACAGTCCTGGCTCCAGTCTCGGAGTTGTAAGTCTGCTGTCAATCTCCTCAGCCTCCTTCCTCCCCCAAGTGCTAAGTGTAGGTGATAATAACTCGCTAAGTGTAGGTGATAATAACTCATCTCCTATGGTTGTTTTGAGTATTCAAGGAGTAAAAACATGCAGAGGACTAAAACTGGGCATGCATTTGATAAATTCTGCAGATATTAATTCTTTCCATCTCCTTCACTATCAAACAACAGCAAGACTGGGTGGGACCTGAAAGTTTACTATTTTCTCTTCATTTTCTAGAACTACTGCCACACTTACTCCTCGTCTGGTACTTCTGAGGTGTTCCTCATTCAATTTTATATTGACATCCTGGCCACACATTTTCTTTGGAAGACAAAAAAGAACTGAGAACTAAGAAGTATATGTGTACCCAGATCAAGGAATAGAACAAGATATCACATTGTTTGTTTTTTCTTTTTCTTTTTTTTGTTCCAGAGATTTTACTCAGGGGCACTCAACAACTGAACCACATACCCAGCCCTATTTTGTATTTTATTTAGAGACAGGGTCTCACTGAGTTGCTTAGCACCTTGCTGTTGATGAGGATGGCTTTGAACTCACAATCCTCCTGTTTCTGCCTCCTGAGCCGCTGGGATTATAGGCATGTCCCACCACACCCAGCTCACATTGTGTGTTCTGAGTGCAGTTTATTTATTTTTAACCTCCTGCTATATTTTATTTTACTACACTTATTTTCCCTTTGCTGGTTCTTTTCTTTTCCTTTTTGCTATGTTCTTCTACTTGATACTATGAATTTTTAAAGCTACTTTAACATCAATGGGAAATAAAATTGATAAAAATAAAGCAGCTGAAAACAAGTCTGTAAAAGACTATTGCTTCCTGTTTTCTGGTACATGGGTGCATGGACACAAACACATATGCACAAAAGAATGAACGGGATATAAGAACAGAAAGGAGAGCCAGTGAGTTGTGTGGCTTACAGGAATGGCAGGTGGCTCCCACGTAGCCAGTGTGAGTGCAGTCGCAGGAGAAGGTGTCCCAGGACTGGGAACATTCACCCCCGTGTTCACAATAGCTGGGCAAACACCTAAAGAAGGACAGACAGACACACTGCTGTTTCCCACATTCAGTCATAATAAAATGTGCATGTACAGGGAAAGATGAAGGACAATAGTCAACAGAAACATTTCAACAGGACCAAAGACTGTGGAGTCTGTCCTCAAGGTCACCTGACACAACCACAAGTTCATAAGTGCAGTAGATTCTCATGTATTTGTGACAGATACATTTTCAACACTTTGCTTTTTATCAGAAAAACTGTTTGCTTCTTATAAAAACATAAGATTGATTTCATACATCATCAGGATATAAATTGCTCGCAACAACCATAGACGGACACACATTTCCCCTTAGTCCTTCCACACCCTTGTGATGTGACACTGCAGATCTTTCCATCCATGGCATAGCCTGCATCTCTACCTTGAATGTAAGTTGGGCATGTGACCAAATTTAACCAAAGAGACATTTTAACAACACAATATTTAATAATTTAATGCAAAAAGAACAGGTTTCTTTTGTAAATCTCAAATATACTTCTGGTATGTATACAACGAAGTTTTTTTGCCTAAAAGCACAACAATCTGATACATGTGTTATTTTCTAACTTGCCTGCATTTCCCCAAAGGTCCATTGGCTTTAATTCTTTATATCCATCATGGATTTTTATGTATAAAAATTTGCATAAATAAATACAGCCTTGTTCACAAATCTGAAGCAGTTTATAAGATCATGATTTATTCTTATTCCCTCTTCACTCCAGTTCATTGTTCAAATTGTTTCCACACAACTGCTAGCAAATAGACTGAAATTCATCACATCATGATATTTAGGAAAAACAGAAAACTAAAACTAAAACATTGAACAACCATCTTTAGAAAGATACAAGTCAAGAAATTTCCCCTCTTGACCATACACACAAAAACATAAAGGGTGAGAGTCCCAAAGCAGGACTAAATTAAGCAAAAAACTGAGAAGATCCTAAAACTGTATTAGGAATGAGAGATTCACAGCAATAGTAAAATATTTGCTTATGAGAAGACAATATAGGGCTGGACAGGGATGTAGGTAAGTGGTAGAGAACTTGCATAGCATGCACAAGACCTAAATTCAATTCCCAATACATTAAAACTATAATAATAAGGGCTGGGGTTGTGGCTCAGTGGCAGAGCACTTGCCTACCATGTTTGAGGCACTGGGTTCGATTCTCAGCACCACATAAAAATAAATAAAGGCCTACCAACAACTAATAAAATATTTAAAAAATAATAATAATAATAACAACACAGTAAAGTGTGAGCACTTGGAAGTACACAGAAAAGCACAATGTTCTCTGTTGCTCCAGGGACCAATTTTCAAATTAAAAAAATGCAAAAAAAAAAAAAAAAAGTAAAATAAACACCATCAAGTGGAAAGTAGAAAACCCAAAAGATAAAAAGGAATAGCTGTCTATTTTACTTTCTTTCCCCCTCTAACACTGCACAAATTATACTTCCAGATGCTGAAATTCTTGTAGATGTCACCAAGCATTATCTTCTAATCTTTGGTTTTCCTTGAAAAAAAAAAAAAAAGGAAAATCTTCAATGTCAATAAAAATAGGAAACAGGCAAATTTGTTTTAAGAAAGAAAAATGTATTTGATTTTGAGAGTCTCCTGGGATAATGCTTACTTGTAAATTCTGACAGTGTTCAAAACAGATTATTAATCTTAAAGTGATCTATGTTGAGAATACACTGATAATCAGTTTATACCAGTGAAGGTCACATTTACATTATGAGATTCATACAAAAGCCTATTCAGCTTACTTTACAGAGTGAATGCTGAGGATGAGATACCCATACCTTGCAAGTCAGCAGGTCAATTACATAGCAGTGGAAGGAAACAGAACAAAATATAGCAGAGATACCAAAAGCCAGACATTTCATACCAAACATTAAAAAACCTGAACTAGTTCTAGTCTGGTTTAGCTGTTCTCTGTAGTTCTGACATTATTCCTTGTATATGGATTATACAAGTGGTATCAATGCCAAGCCCAGGATGTTAACTAGAGAGCTACAGCTTCGGGCAGGTGCTCTGGTCTCCATATCCCTCAGCTCTAGCTTTGCAACACTTACGTGCTTCCTGAGATGGCAGACCCACAGTAGAACCAGCAAGATGCTGCTAGCCAGGATGGTGGAGTGGCCATTCTTCATAGTGTAGATGTGGTAAGTGGTGGTGAACTTCCCAGACCTGGCATGACAATTCCTTTTCAGCCTCAGTGTTGGGAGCTTGTAAGGGGGAGGCTGAGGGCATCCTGTATCTGAGGCCTGGTCTTTATGGGTCTCCCCTGAGGAACAGAGTGCCTCACCCTAATACCACCATCCTGACCTTTTATGGCTGGGTCAGAAATATCCCTGAGCAGGACTCTGAAAATGGTGGATGAGGAAGAAGGTTGAAGGAGTGAACTCTCTTGTCTATAATGTGAAGGACAAGACTGTGACTCTGAAGAATGGTGTCCAGGTCCAGGTGAGGCCCATAACTCATTTCCTCATGGAGTTTAAACTATGAGCACAGAACACAAAAGCCTCAACTGTTTGCAAAAGTTACAAAACTGCCAATTCTCCTCTTGAGCTTGATGTCTGCTTCTTCCAAGGAGTAGAAACTTTGGGATATCTCTGTCAAAGTTAATCCTGCTTTGTCATTTGAGACACTGACACTAGAATGAAACCCAATTTCTTATAAGAGGACCCACATGAACACTGACAAGAGGCCTTCCAGGTTTCAAGGGAAAGAAGCCAGATTCAGTGTTAAGGGTTGGAAGGTACACTTCACAGGAGAAAACAGTGATGTCTCTTCATCCCCAGGGCTGGGGGGCAGACCAACCTGCTTACCTCTACCACCAACCCCAGGCCCTCTGAAGCTCTTACTTCAGTGGCTGCAGTTACTGGCCTCCTCCAGGCCTGAGGGCTTCTCCCATAACCCCAGTCCCTACACTCCTGGCTAGATCGTGAGTCCACAGAGAGGACCAGATGTCAGATACAATGAGAAAAAACCAACATGTCAGTGTACCCCATCACATTGGGTGTGTGCCTATGTGAGAGCCTGAACATGCATGTGCTGGAATGTTAGTGTGCCCAAGTTATATGTGCCTGTGTGCCCAAGTTATATGTGCCTGTGTGCCCATTGTAAGAGTATAAGAGTGTGTGTGTGCTTGAGTGTGTGCCTGTGTGTGCCCTTGTGTGAATGTACCTGCACATGAGTATGCATAAATACATTTGTGAGAGTGTGTAGGTACATCTATGAGTATCTTATCTAACTTGAATATAGTTCACTGCCAAAGATATGGGGTTCATAGGGAGCCGTGTGCTCAGCACCCTGGCACTGTTTACACAGCAGTGAGGAAATATAAGTCTGCTCCAAGAATAGACAGAATCCATGAGAAGGTAGCTCATGGCTCCTCCAAACACTGCATGGGCCTGAACATGTATAGATTCCAAGAAGATGTCAACCAGAGTTGATGTAGAAAAGGGAAACAAGGATTCAGATACCTCTTAATACTTTCATGTTTCAAAAACCGTTAAGAGACCAGGGTTTTTAGCCTGGTGGGGAGCTGATTCTGGCAGTCAGTTAAATTGTCCAGCATATATTTATAGGGCTTGAAGTGGGAGAGGGTGTATAGACTTGCTCACAGCAGCTGCTATGGTTGGAACATGTCCCCCAAAAGTTCATGGATTAGAAACTATCCTCAAATTTACATGTTGGCTACAGAGTAGCTGGAGGTGAGGCTTTGGGAGGTAATTACAGTTAGACCATGTCCTTAGGGTGGGTCCACCATGATGGCATTAATGGCTTTATAAGAAGAGGAAGAGAGACCAGAGGTGAAACATTTGCTGTCTCACCATGTGTTGATGCAGCAAGAAGTCCCTCACTAGATGCAACTGTCCCATCTTGGACATCCAAGCCTCCAGAACAGTGAGCTAAATAAACCTCTATTCTTTTCTTTTATTTATTTATTTTTAAATTTTGAGACAGGGTCTTGCTAAGTTGCTTGGGCTTTGCTAAGTTGCAGAGGCTGACCTTGAACTTGTGATCCTCCTGCCTCAGCCTCCTGAGTCACTGGAATTACAGGTATGTACCACACTCAGCTAAACCCCTATTTTTTGTAAAACACCCAGGCTGTGGTATTCAGTTCTAACAACAGAAAATTCTAAGAAGAAAAGACACTCATAATTAAGAGGAGAAATTCAGTTCACCACCAATGAGCCATTTCATGAACAGGCAGAGAGAGGTCTTGTTTGCAAATGACTGAGTAGAAGCAGGATCATCTTCTCTCAAATGATAAGCTAAAAAATACATCTCTGCTTTTGGGTGAAAACTCCTGTGACACGTCTCAGTCTCTTCTCAGCTTTAAGGTTGTTTGCTTCTGTAGTCCTCCCACTATATCAAGATTTAATAGCTGAACCTCTGGGTCCTGCCCCTCCAAATATCCTGCTTCTCCCACATCATCATTCTACTGAATGACACTAGCCTTTAACCAGCTCTCTACATGGGATTAGCCTTGACTGTTCCCTTGCCATTACCCCAAAGGCTTGCAGCAAGTCAACTTGTGATTCTGCTCTCCAAAGAGTTTGTAAATCATTCATATTTTCTGGTTCCCTAGTTTATCTTATCCTTATTTTTCACTTGAGAGAAACTGCAGAAGCTTCTTACCAGGTTTCCTGGCCTCCAATCATACATTGTCTCTTTATTTTCTATACCCAGGTCATGTGTCAAGACTCTATGCTCAGAGTCTTGCTTATACACACACACACACAAGTGACTTCTTAACTTCAAGTCCTTTAGCAATTTCCCCTGGCATCTCAGATGAATATTCAAGCCTTCAAGTTAGCACCCAAGCCTCTAGCCTGATGTAGCCCATGACTGGAGAGGCAGCCCCATCTCTAACACCCACTGATCTCCTCAACACAGAACTTCTACACTAGCCATCCACACAGGGGTCAGACTCCCCCTAGCACTGGGGACTTGGACACCAGGCTGTTACTTCCTCTGCCTGCCTCCAACTGAATTGACTTACCTACCTTCTGCCCCATTCAGGCATCTCTTCCTTTTCCTTGAACAGCATGTCTTGACCCAATAGAAATGAGACAGCTCTCCACATAGTGCCAGAGAACCTCCCACTCCCCACCAACTTTCATTTCATCCTATTTACTACAGAATGGATTGGCACAATTTTCTAAAAAGGGAAAAATACTAAATATTATAGGCCTGTAGGCCACATAGTCTCTGCCAAAACCATACAGCTCTGCAATTATTAGGAGAAAGTGAATATAGACATTATGCAAATGAATTGGTATGGCTGTGTCTCAATTAAACATTATTAACAAAAGCAAGCAGCAGTCCCTGGACCCTGGTATGTCAATTCCTAAGCTGTATCAAGGTACAACTTCTTCAGGGTGCTGGTAGCTCAAACATTGCACTTCAGAACTCATGGGGGTGGCCTGACTAGGGCAGAGTCAGGCCCCTTTACCATCAATTTGAAAAAACAAAACAGTTCATTGTTTTCCTTTCTGGTATTTTCAAACTCTGTACATTCCACACTTTTTAATAGTTTGAAAATTATTGTTAAAGGAATAAATAATATTATATTTTACCTTAAAGTGTTCTGGGACACAATTTTTTAAAAAGTAATAAAGAACTCTAAGTTTGTAGTAATTTTCAATTTTTTGTTTAAAAATAAAATGTACAATATGTGCTATTGGAGTTGGCATGGAAAAGATGAATACTCAGCCTGAGACCATGCAGATGGGAAGAGGTGGCAATGATGGTCCCAAAAAACACTGTGACCAGAGTTAGAGGAAATTGAAATCTTAATATCCAAAACACAATTGGTATAATATACAATTTCCCATTTCCACTACTGTCATTCTTGAAGCCTATTATGGTTCAAATATGGAATGTCCCCAAAATTTCATGTATAGGAAGCATGGTCCCTAATACAGCAAGGTACAGAGGAAAGCTAACACAAAGTTAACACACTTGCATGCCAAAGCAACTGGCCATTTTCCCCATAAAGCATCTCTTGGAACCACCAGAAGACAGATCACTCCATGTAGATGCATCCTGATTTGGCTCAGGAAGGGTATTTATGTTCCTGTCAGATTATAAACATCTTTTCATAATCTTTTTTATCATTTGAGACAGGAATGGTCTATATATCAGTAATTATTAATTCCTTTGCCAGATGGATATGTTATGAAATCCCCTGCATTATTATAATAAATCATGACTGTATATGAGCAAATATGAATGTTTTTGGCAGACAGAGAAGTGGTCTGGGTAGATGTTTTGGTGCCTTGCAGAGGGCTGGTGAAAGCCTGGGATTGGGGATGTTTGTTTTGTCCTGTTTTGAAACTAATCTATTTTTTTTTATGGAGTATTGAACATGTAGTTAATAGGTATGGCCTAAAGAATAAGAGAAAAACAAATGTTTTTCTTATTAGAATGAGGGCATATTTTTAGACATTAAACCATCAGAACCATAAAAACTTACAATTAGTGACTATATTACCATACAAAGTACTCTCAGCTATTTTCATAACAACTTAGTAGCCATTAACTCAATTTTTACTTAAAGAAGATTATCTAATATTCTAGAAATCTCTAAGGAAAGGTACATACATACTTACACACTTCTAAGGACTTTTAAGTGTGATATGGAAAAATCTTCCCATTTTGGTGACATTTACACCTATGCTCATGTATACTCATGAATATAAATATAAATATATATATATATATATATATATTTTTTTATATCATATCAGGTATTAAACCCAGGAATGCTTAACCATTGAGCCACATCCCCAGCCCCAACTTTTAATTTTTTTTTTTTGAGGTATAGTCTAAGTTGCTCAGAGCCTCACTAACTTTTAAATTTTTGATCCTCCTGCCTCAGCCTCCTGAGCCACTGGGATTACAGGTGTGCATCACTGTGCCTGGCTCAGATTCTTTACATAAGACAAATATTGACGATTCACCACACTTTATAAGGTAATTCTGGCTATACTAAAACAACTTCCTGTGATTATATTGATAACTTAGGCAACTGCCAGTGAAATATGACTTCTAACCTTTGACCTCTAACCCACTGGACAGTTGTCACCCTGGGTAGGAGCTCTGTCCTGAAGATACCAATGTCAGTGTTATTTTATGTCATCACAACAATAGCAGATGTCATTGTTTCTGTTCATTTAATTCTCTTAATTATTGTCCATCATTGCCAGAATATTTATATGTTGAACCAGGAAATGTACTTCATAAAATCCATGCTCTGTAGCAATCCTTGGACTAATAAAGTAAGTGACATGGATTCTTAAAGGAAATCAGCACCCCATGATTTGATGTCTGGATCCTCTCCTGACACCGAAACTTGGGCACCAGAGCTGGCTGCAGTTACTCCTTATGAATAATGGCAGTTTCTTTGCCATCTCCCATACCCCCCCAAAAACTATATTCTGAAAATTAGGATTGTAGGTTTCTGACTAAAATTATTTGTCTCTTTGATTTCACTACAAAAGAATAAACGGTGAACATGACAACATAAACATTTGCATTTAAAAAATCTGAGACAATATTTCACATACTAGGAAAATATGGTCTTTATGAACACATTGTCAAATTGCAATTGTGACTTAAAGTTTATTGGCTATGACATGAAATTTCAATTAGTGATAAATTTAGAATAAACTTCTTGTACAAAGTATTTTACATAGCTATTTCAAGAGGTTCAGAGGCATGGATGTGGAAAGATTTAAGGAATTTGTTTATTTATTCAGTATAAACCTTTTGCATACCCTGCTTCAGAAAAGTCATTAAACTGGGTATATCTGGTACAGGAAAAAAAATTTTAGTCTATATGGCTAAGCTTATCCTTTTAGCCAAAATGATTTAAAAGTTAGATAATATGGTAAAGAAGAAAACTTGAATAAAATTACAATGCTTAACAATTTTATTATACTATAGTGATAAACTTTTGCTTTTCTTATCATCTTCATTGAAGTAGTGCAGTGCTTAGCTCTGGGGCAACTGGGGAATCTCTTTCTTTATTTTGCTTACAACATTGCTAAAATTCCCTGAAGCATCAACCTTTCTTGAAACAAGATTTACTTCTCATTTTCACTATAGAAAAGGGCGCTAACCACATATGACTTTGATTTACTGGCCCTCACTGATCCACTATCTTTTTAGAATAGTCTAATCTGTTCTCTGTAATGAGACAATTTTTAAGAATATCTATACTTGTCAGTATTTATTCACATCAGTGATTACAAGCATCAGTAATACTCTGTAAGACTTTAAGTGATTTAAAGGTATATGAAAGGAAAATCCATGAGTGTGTCTTCCAAGACAACACTGTTTGAAAGGAACAACTGTTTAAAACCAAAGATGTTGTTCTCTTATTTTTAATGTGTTACAGTTTGGATCTTAAATATTCCCTAAAGGTCTAAGTGTTGAAGACTCAATCCCTAGCCAGTGGAAGGTTGTGGAATCTTTAAGAAGTAAGCCTGCTGTCATGAAAGGCATGAAAAAAGTGTGTTTTTACAGTTGTGCCTGTGTTTTTAATTAAAAGAAAGAAAAAAAATACTGAAACAGGTGTGCTGTAATGATCTAGGATGGCCCCTACCTGTCTGTGATGCCACAGGAGTCTATCTGAAGGTCGCTGAAGTTTCCCAGTTCCCCCTGCTGTATTGAGATGGGATCCACCACTGTGCCGCCAATGGAGATAAGCTTCAGGCAGCCCTGAAACCCTCCCAGGGGATTTTCACATTGAGAGCCAGAGCTGTTGTCAGGATAGCCTGAAAACAGAGACAAAGACAGGAGAAAATCAACAACTGTAACAAAGCTATTTCACAGTATTTATTGTATAAAGACTGTTGCTTCCCTTGTTTACAGGCACCTGAGGATTAGACTTCCTAAACCACCTAGAAAGGTCACAGATATGAGGATGATAGTGGGGTAACAAGAAGAAAAGCTGTAAATAAAGAGAGAGCATGAAAATAATCATTAGAGTCAAGCTTATGGGAAGACAAGAGGAAGAAAAGATGTACAATCCTGCAAATAGTTATTGCACCTTTGATTTAAGCAAAGCAACACAAGAAAACAATACTTGTAGCATAATACTAGACCATATAAACTAAAAGACATGTTACAGTAGTACCAGAAGAAAATTATAGGCATATCAATACTGGCTAAGTTTAAAATGTTTGAAAAGTAATTTTAAATTGAATATTGACATAAATATGCTGAACTTGCCTAAATATTAAGTTCAATATCTACTTTAATGTGCATTTGCACATATATACATACACATATTTTAATATTTTATAATAATTGGTCATATAAATCTAACTTCTCCCATCTCTTTTGAATGAGGCACTTTAATCAAACATCTTTCAACTTTATTTTTCAACATTAATGAACAAAAATTAACAAGTGTTTTTACAATGATATGGCACTGCAAATAAGAGAAAATTAGCATCTATAATAGTCCATTTAAAAAGGGCAATATTAAAAATTAAATTTTACAAGTCCTGCCATCTCCACCATTAATCAGTTTTCTTTAAGTTACGAACTGCATTTCCTATATAGTAGTTTTATCTCACACCTCAATTACTCTAGATGACTGTTATGGTTTTGATATTAGGTGTCCCTCAGAAGCTCATGTGAGACAATGCAAGAAAATTTAGAGTTGTAATGATTGGGTTATAAAAGTCTTAATCTAATGTTAATCCTCTAATATGGGTTATAAAATGTTAATGTTAATCTAATGTTAATCCCCTAATATTGGGTTATAAAAGTCTTAATCTAAATTAATCCTCTAATATGGATTAACTTCACGGTGACTGTAAATTGGTAGGGTATAGCTGGAGGACATGGTTCCAGGAGGCGTGCTTATTTTTTCCAGGGGGCATGCATACTTTGTCTGTGAAGAAGGCAGTTTCTCTCTCTCTCTGCTTCCAGGTGGCATGTCCCCAGCTGCTTTCCTCTGCCACATCTTTCTGCCATCATGTTTCGCTTCACTCCAGCCCAGACTAACTGAGTCATCAGTGTCATCAATGGTCTGAAACCAAAATATACTTTTCCTCCTCTGAAATAGTTCTTGTCAGGTCTTTTGGTAACAACAGTAAAAAGCTGATTAAAACAATGACAATGATCTTATAACAATGAAGAGCAAGGACATCTCTTTGAAATCCAAATGAAAGCAAGAAGAGTCCACAGCATATCCCTTCAGCCCATATGAAGACAGCAAGCACTTGAGTATTTTCTCACCCTCTATTCAGTTTCCCTTCTCAAACAGTCTCAGGTTTTTAGATTTGTATACTGCAACATAAGCAATGAAAAAGAGGGAAGTAAAGAAAAGGAAAGAGGATGCAGCACCTGCAAAGACCTTTCATAATAGGTAACTCTTTGAGAAAGTGAACACTGCACAATACAACCCAGTCCTCCACCCATAGTGCCTTTTCAGGACTGAGGTGGGCCCTCCCCAGGGTCTTAAGGGATCATACAAGCTTCCAGTGACAGCCCTCTTAGGGGCTACCCAGCATCCAATGATGCAGTGGAGAGAAACGGTGCCCGAACTCTTGGCTCAGCTGGGACATCCCCAAGGAGCATTGCTGCTGAGTCTCCCTGAAGTCTTCTGAGTGTTCTGTTGTAACAGCATTACTGCAGCTCAGCTTTGTCCCCCATCCACCTCCAGTGGCTCTCTCAACTTTCCAAAGGTTGTTCCAAATTAATTCTCCCCACTAAGCCACCTGTGTAAGAATCTCCCACAGAGTCAACTTTCTGGGGAGCCCAATCTAGAACAAAGAAAAATAAAATTTCAAAGCATTTATTGAATCCAATACTTAATTTTCATACGCAAATGTGAAAATTATACAGCATTTAAAAAAGACTGCTGTAAACCCTAAAAATTATAGATTTTATGAGAAGTATAATTGAAAACAGTAATAAAATAGTGGAGAACATTTATTTATTCTTTGCTTTAAAAAATTATGTTTCATTTTTATTATTTCAGAACTGTTTTTAAACTTTGTAGATATGTTAATATTAATTAATTATCATCTTTTTTTGCTACATGTTTTCCAATGATTTAATATTAAAGAGTTCTAATGCTGATATTTATAACCTTATTTTTAAGACTAGTTTACTTTTTCAATTGAAAAATTTGTTATTTGACTGGTAACTTGTGAATTAATGTAAGGAAATGACAGGGCTGGGTGTTGTGGAGTACTTGCCTAGCACATGTGAGGCACTGGGTTGGATCCTCAGCACCACATAAAAGTAAATAAGTACAATAAAGATAATGTATCCATCTACAACTAAAAATATATTTTAAAAAGAAATGACAATAACCTGCATATACAATAGTTCAAAATATTTTCACTAAGCACCAAGTAGAACAGTTTCCAATCTTTTTACCAAAATCTCCTTTATCATTCAAAGACTGCCCCAAACTTAGATTTTTAATCAAGAAATTTAAAGCTGCCAATCAGAGCTTCCAATTAGCATAAGATGACACGGTTAAATCCTTATAATGTGAGTAAAAATAACTTGAAAGCTTTAACCTATACTTTTTTGGGGGGTGGGGGTACCTGGAATTGAACCCAGGAGCACTTAACCACTGAGCCACATTCCCAGCCCTTTTTTTATTTAGAGATAGGGTCTCACTGAATTGCTTAAGGCCTTGCTTAAATTGCTGAGGCTGGCTTTAAAATTGTGATCCTCCTGCCTCAGCCTCTGGAGCCACTGGGAAAACAGGCATGCACCACTGCACCCCACTGTAACCTACATGCACCCCACTTAACCTATACGTTCTAACTGAGGGAATCAGCTGATTTTAGGAAGGAAATTATAGGTTATAGGTCCACATGCCAAATACTATCCACAAAGCACTGGAACAAAATGAGTAAAAAGTATCATACTTGAAGTGAGAACAAAGCATCATATAAAATATATGGTCTTATATCTTCAAGGGAATAATTCCCAATTTCTATGGGCATACAATGTAGCAAGGGGTACAGAATCAGATAGGATTCACTGACCCATAAGGGAGAAAAAAGGAAGGACAATGGGAGGAATAAAAAGTCCTGTGCCCTGGGATGAAATGGGAAGGGTATTTGGAGCCTTCATAAATCAGATGGTATCCAGGCCAGACCAGGAACATGAGTGGATGTCTGCGCATGTTGGGGAAGAATCTTCAAGGCTGGAGAGAACAAAATGAACCAAGCCACTGACCCACAGACCTACTATTCAAAAGAAAGCAGAGTGTTTGTAAAGGGATGCAGTCTAATAAGAAATGAATAAAACAGAAAAAGAAACACTTCCTTCAAAAAAAGGGCAAAGTACCTTCCCCAGTGGAGACACCCCCTGCACTCTGTGGAGGTCACACAGCTGAGGATCACTATGCAGGTCACCCGGAATCCCAAGGCTCTAGATACCTGGCATCAAATCCATGGGCAAGAATATTCCTTCATGTAAACTGTCTCTTCTCCGAAAATTAAAACAACAACACAAGCAAACAAAACAAAACTCAAAAGTATGAGAATCAGAGTGAGCTTTGACCCCTAGTGCTTCACTCGTGTCCCAGCTGTCATGCTAAGGAGACAGGGTCTGCTTTGTTATTCACACTGGTTCATTACTACCAGGCATCCAGCATATCATGTCCTAATACAGCTCCCCTCAAAAGCAGTAAACACCACACAAAACATAAATTTACTAAAATAAAAAGAAGCATCAAATTAAGTATCTACTATAACACTATGAAACTAACTTAGCATATTTTAACCCTTTTGTGACCCATTTATAGAATATGTGCACTCTATAGTGTGCACTCTATAATGCTTTGGAATCCTTACAAACATTACATTAGATTGCTGTTTTAGTCAGCTTTTCAACTGCTGTGACTAAATGATCCAACCAGAACAAGTGTAGAGGAGAAAAAGTTTATTTGAGGGCTCACAGTTTCAGAGGCTTTAGTCCATAGAAGGCTGGCTCCATTCCTTGGGGCTTAAGTTAAGACAACATCATGGTGGAAAAGTGTGACAGAGGGAAGTGGCTCACATGATGATTACAAAGTAAAAAAAGAGTGACTCCACTGGCCAGATACAAATATGTACTCCCAAACCATGCCCCAATTCTCACCTCCTCCAGTCACATCCTAACATTTCAGTTACCATTCAATTAATCCCTATCAGGGGATTAATATACTGATTGGGTTAAGACCCTTACAACCCAATCATTTCTCCTCTGAACTTTCTTGCATTGTCTTAACATGAGCTTTTAGGGGAACAACACATCTAAACCATAATAACTGCTCTTCTTGATACAAAGTATTGAAACAGCAAATTTACATATTCTATCAAAAAAGGCCTACAATCAAACTCCTTCCCTGATTCTCAGACTACTTTGATATTTTTTCCCCTCTGAACATAACAAACTAAAAGCTGAAGACAAAAAGATCAAGACATAATAATGGAAACTTTTTATAAAACAAGCAAGAAGCCTTAAGAAATTATGTCGGGCTGGGGATGTGGCTCAAGCGGTAGCGCACTCGGCACTCGCCTGGCATGCGTGGGGCCCGGGTTCGATCCTCAGCACCACATACAAAGATGTTGTGTCCGCCGAAAAACTAAAAAATAAATGTTAAAAAATTCTCTCTCCTCTCTCTCTCTCTTTCTCTTTAAAAAAAAATTATGTCATCACACTAATACTCTAAACTTTGCTACAAACCCTCATTTGGTGTTATGGAGTGAACTGATCAATATAATCAATAAGTCATAGATATAGGTTACAGGTATAAGGCAAGATAGAATAGATAATCAATAAGTAACAGACATGAAGACTATAGGAATAAGGTAAGATAACATAGATAAGCAATAGTAAGACATAAATTCATCAGGAATAAGCCTAAGTAATAGTAGAAAAATCATGTAACTGTAAAACAGGATTTATGTCAGAGGATAAGTCAGTGTGTCAGTATAGTTATAAATAAATATAAGCAAGTAGGTTAATATAGATAAGGTGAGATTAACATAGCAACTTGATCTTATAGCCTTACATAGGATAAAAGACATAGGGTTTATAGATATTGGTAAAATGACAGGTGAAAATGTGTGTGTAGGCCATAAGATAACTTTAGTTTTAAGTAGGCATCAAATAAGTTACTAGTACTGTGTAAAACAATTGCTCTCGAAGAGAATCATTAATCATTTGCAATAATTCCCACCTTGCTGGGATTATGGGAATATGGTCACTGTAGTCATTTTAGTAAAAAAAAAAAATGACTATAGAAATTCCATCTTAGTTTCTTTGTTACTGTTCCTATGAAGAGAGAACTGCATGAACCCATTTTTAGGAAATAGAATCTAAAGCTGTTTTCTTATTTAAAAATTTGTTTTTCTGTACCTTGTACCCCACAAATTGTACCCTACTCAGGATGCAGTGGTGGTCATGGTGAGCTACATCCTTGGTTTGAATGCTCTTGTGAGTCTACATGACTTTGAGATTGTCACCCCACCAACCTCTGCCCAAATTCAGGATGTGACTGTCTAGCACCTGCCTGAACCAGGGACTGTGGTCAACTGAACTGCAAAGCTAATGCTTTTTTAAAAGATTCTTTTTACCGCTTGCTTGCTGACTGGAAAATTCCAGTACTGCCTGGAGCCCCAAGGCCCACTTATTAATATTTTAATTTCTGCATTTGGCTAGCTTACATAAACAAGCCACTGAGTTATGGTTTTGTGTTTATATTCTCCTTGGATGGATCAGGAAGCTGCTTTCCTCTCACAGAGCTTGAGTCTCTACTGTGCATGACAGTCCCTGGTCAGGTAAATAAGGCTCTCTTTTGATTTGAAATTCGAACTTAGAGTGCTTTCTGGAGTGGCTCCTCATAATATTTTTTTTTCACCAAGTTATAGACGTTTTATAAAGTACTCAAGCAATTAACAGTTCATTAAAATAGGGGAAATTTTTAGGTGGAAACAAAACGGACACCAACTCATTTTTTGGCAGTCTTCTAAAATGCCATGCCCACACAGAGGGACATTTGCTCACACAGAGAGACATCCGCACAGGGTGCCTTAGGTACCTGGAGCACAGAGATACTGCCAGTCACCTGCTCTAGGTAGACCAAGGAGCCAAGAGTGGGCTTTTTGTGTCACACATAGATGTCCTCCAGCACCTACTATAGTCCGTGCCTTAGCTCTGTGAAGGGCTTCTGCAGGACTGTGTCTTTCAGCTGCAATTCATTCCTTAGTTTTGAGACATTCTCTGTGATTACTTGCTCTAGTTTCTAGAAAATAAAAAACTGCAATCTTTTATGTGGGGAAAAAACATCCTGTCTCATGATATCCAGAAATTTATGGATACACTAGACAACACCAGTTCAAGTTGCTTCCTGATGGTGCCACTGACATAATCCTGACTCACAAGAGAAATAAAGCAAGCCTTGAATGATGACTCCAACTCATCCACCAAGAATTGCTAGAGTTTTTCAGAGTGCCAGGCGCTGCCTGAAGAAGCCAGGTCTGGCCTAGGAGTCCCCGTGGGAGTGACCCAGCCCCCAGTGGGTACCCTGAGAACCCATTGCCCAGCAGAGCCACCCTGTCTGCAATCACTATTTGACCTTTAATATCAAATTGGGCAAATAATTTTATGAAGTAAAGATTTTAACCACTATACACAGGTATTTTTTCTTTCGTTTCTATTTGTTCTTTTGTCTTCAGATCACTGATGCATTTTCAAAGAACAGGATATTGAAATTCAGCCTCTTCTTACTCCAGCACAATATGTGCTGGCTTTCTACCAAAGGATTTTCATAAAATGCACATAGTTGATTTTCACTTTTCTCACAGTGGCTGAGACTTTCAAAAATGCTGTGCATCTTGACAAATATAATTGAAAACAAGCCAAGACCTGCATCTGGTTTAAAACAATTGACAGGCAACATGTAATCTTAAATTAACCTCAAAAAACTTTGATATTTCAAATTTTATGTTATATCAAAAATATTCATTAAACTCCAGAGCCTTTCTTTATGCTTATTTTATGTGCCAATGCATTTATTTTATTTTTTATTTTTTTCAATGCATTTATTTTAATTTGTAAAAGAATTTCTGAAGGGTTGGATGCATTTGGAAGAAAATTGATATCAGTATAGAGGTGTCTTCTACTTAGAGTAACTTATTAGGAGCATTAGGAGAAGTAATAGAAACATTTCTTTATTGCTTATTTTTAGTTATAGAGATAGTAGAATTAATTTTGGTATAAATATAAAGGATGGAATATATCTTATTCTAATTAGTTCCCCATTCTTATGGATGTACATGATGCTGGGATTGACTATGGTTATTAATGTAAAGACAAAGGAAAAATATTTTGGATTCTTTCCACTGTCTGTCCTTTTCTTATCACTATCCCCTTTCCTTCATTCTCCTTTGTATAATCAACTGAATTTCTATTTTTCCCCCTCTCCCCTTATTTGGGTTAGCTTCCACATATCAGAGAAAACATCTGACGTTTAGCTTCTTGGAACAGGCTTATTTCACGTAGCATGATAGTTTCCAGATCTATCCACTTCCTTGCTAATGTCATAGTCATTCTTCTTTATGGATGAGTAATACTCCATTGTGTGTATATACCAATGGAGTGTATATATATGCCTAGGTTGGTTCCACAGCTTAACTATTGTGAATTGAGCTGCTATAAACATTGATGTATCTGTGTCACTGTAGTATGATGATTTAACTGGGGTCAAATGGTGGTTCCATTCCAAGTTTTTTGAGTAATCTCCATTCTACTTTCCAGAGTGGTTGCACCAATTTGCAGCGCCACCAGCAAGCAATTTATGAGTGCACAGTTTCCCCACATCCTTGCCAACTTTTATTGTTTTTTGTAATCTTGATGACTGACATTTTGACTCGAGTGAGATTATGTCAGTAATTTTAATATGTATTTATCTAATTGCTAGAGATATTGGACAGTTTTTCATATATTTGTTAGCCATTTATACCTCTTTTGAGAAGTGTCTGTTCAGTTCATTTGCCCATTTATTTATTAGGTTATTTGTGTGGTTTCTTGTTTGTTTTTGGAGCTAAGTTTTTTGAATTATTTATATATCCTGGAGATTAACTCTAAGATGCAAGTAGCAAAGATTTTCTCCCATTCTGTAGGTTCTCTCCTCACATTCTTGATTGTTTCTTTTGCTGTGTAGAAGCTTTTTAATATAATTCCATCCCATTTGTTGATTCTTGATTTTACTTGTTGCACTTTTAGGAATCTTGTTGAGGAAGTCACTTCCTAAGATGACATGATGGAGAATTTTTCTTTTTCTACTTTTTCTTCTAAAAGGCACAAGGTCTCTGGTATCATGCCTAGGTCCTTGATCCACTTTGAGTTTTGTGTATGGTGAGAGATAGGGACCTAATTTCATTTTGTTACATATGGATGTCCAGTTTTCCCAACACCATTTGTTGAAGAGGATATCTTTTCTCCAGTTTATGTTTATGGAGTCCTTGTGTAGTATGAGATAATTGTATTTATGTGGGTTTGTCTCTGTATCTTCTATTCTGTACCATTGGTGTTTATATCTCTTTTGGTGCCAATACCATGTCATTTTTGTTACTGTAGCTTGAAGTATAATTTAAGGTCTGATATTGTGATGCCTCCTGCCTTACTTTTCTTACTGAGGATTGTTTTGGCTATTCTGGGACTCTTATTTTTTTCAGATGAATTTCATGACTGCCTTTTGTATTTCTATGAAGAACATCTTTGGAATTTTGATGGGAACTTCATAGGCAATGGCAATATTAAGTCAAATATTTTTTGCATAATCACTAACATTATTCAGCATTAAAAGAGAATAAAATCTTGGCTTTTGCAGGTAAATGGATGAAGCTGGAGAATATGATGCTAAGTGAAATTAGCCAATCTCCCAAAACCAAATGCTGAATGATTCCTCTGATTTAAGGATGCTGATTCATAATATGCTGTGGGGGGGGGGGAGATGGATGGGAGGATTAAATGAACTTTAAATAGGGAAAAGGGGACAAGGGAAGGGAGGGAGCATGGGGGTAAGAAAGATGGTGGAATGTGATGGTCATCGTTACCCTAAGTACATGTAAGAAGACAAGAAGAATGTGACTCTACTTTGTGTACAACAAGAAATATGAAAAATTGTGCTTTATATGTGTAATATGAATTGTAATGTATTATGTTGACATATATAACAAATCAAAATAATAAAAAAGAATCACTAGTATTTCTTTTCTGCTTATTTCCCTTTTATCTAGATCATAGACCTCAAACTATTCCAAAATAAAATGTGGTATATTTTTCTTTTAGGAATAAAATTAAACCAAGTCCAATAATTACAATAAACATTTCTTAATGTAGAATTTTAAAGAAGAAGGTCAAGCCACTAGGTACATGGCTCGATAGTCACAACAGAGAGAGAGAAGTATAAAAGGAAGGGAAATTGAGATTCAAAGCCAGCAAAAGCCAGGAATGTTCCATTTGTTCATGCAGAAGGTTTCTCCCAAGCCCATACAAAAGGTAAAATGATGGAGGTTTCTTCATTAGGGACCTCATTTGAGATTAAAGGTGTAAATAGGGAAGTGGATGCTTACTGTACAAATAATAAAATGTATCTTTCACTAATGAGGAGCATCATTATGATTAAGTACCTGTGAGGAACACAAGAGTACCTGATACTTTATGCCACGGTACCAGAAAGAGGTCAGCAGAGTGAGATTTTGTTAGAGTGGTCCCCTCATGTTTCACATATGGTGGCTTTGGTACCTTTGAACATAATTTAGTATTCCCAACTCTGTGGAAGATCCTGTAGCAGGGAATTTTTAACTTTTAGTCACCTTTAATAGCAGGCACCAAAAGTATAATATGCTATGGTGAAATAGCTATTTGAAGAACACTTCACACACACACATACACACACACACACACACACATCCTTAGGCTGGGAAAAAGATGATTAAATCAGAGTTCTAATGTGAGAAATAATAAATACTGCTATTTGTTATGGTTTTGATATGAGGTGGCCCCAAACACTCATGTGTGAGACAATATAAGAATGTTCATAAGTGAAATGATAGAGAGTTACAACCTAATTAATGGATTCATCCACTAATATGGACTAACTAGGTGGTAACTATAGGCAGGTAGGATGTTGGTTAGAGGAAGTAGGTCACCGGAGGCATGCCTTTGGGGTTTATATTTTGTCCCTAGTAAGTACAGCTCTCTGTTTCCTGACTACTGTGAGCTGCTTTCCTCTGTCATGGCCTTCTACTATGAGGTTCTGCCTCAACTTGGGTCCAGAGGTATGGAATCAGTTGACCATGACTGAACCTCTGAAACCATGAGCCAGAATAAAACTTTTCCTCCTTTAAGTTATTCTGGCAAGGTCTTTTAGTCACAGCAACACAAAGTTGACTAAAACACTGTTGAGTAGGTGAATCTCTCTCACAAGAAGAAAGCTGCATACTGAGACATCCAGACTAAAATATAGCAGATAACATAGCAAATAGTTCCATGCCACCAGAAGGTCTTGGTTTATGTTGCTGTCCTTTCATAATTACTCATATCATCCCTCTCATTCTCTAAAGTGACCTGGTTTGGACAATAAATTTATTGTCACCCTAACTATAATAGCAAGGCACACATATATGCTTTTAGGGTGAAGTACTATCACAAAATTTGGTTGACTATAGCTATAACATAATTGGGAATAAGGAGTTAAGCTTACATTAGGAAATAAAGGGGAAGAGAACTGGTGTAGAGTGTCTCAGATCACAGGATATTGATTTCTTTGAATAATCAATGTCATTAACTGACTTCCACTTAGTGGACCCAGGAACACTTTATTAGCCCAGTTGTTGTGACAGTGTGTGAACTGGGTGAAGTAAATTTCCTTGTTCAGTGTCACACATATTCTGGCACCAATGGACACTAATTAAAAAGAGAATTAAATGAACAGAAACACTGAAACCAACTACTCTTGTGATTGCCTAAAATAACTCTAATTCTGGGGTTGTCAGGGTGGAGTTCCTCTAAAGATGAAGTTGAGTGGCCCCAGAACAAACCTGGAACACCTATGCATTAAAGTTCTGAGTATAATGTAGCTACTAAAAGCCAGAACTCTATGTCTATTCATCCTACATTTTCTCTACTGGGTTTCCTGGGAGTACAAATAATAGATACCTTTTTATCTAAAAAAAATGAGCAAACTGATATGTTTGAGTATTTATTTGCATGTGTGTTTTTACCTGATGAAAGCAGTACTTCAGTTTGTTAAGTATTACATATTCTTTCTTCAGGAAAAAAAGATACATTTACATTGGCATAATATCTATAGAGGACTAAGTCTGAATTAGTGTCTAAAATTGTACTGTGGGAATTAGTTGGTTATTTACAGCCATGCATATAGAGGTCACTCTATATTTATACATTTCTTAGGAATGAAGTGCTGGGATCGCAAATTCTGAAAATATTTTTGCAACTAAGTGCCAATATGCAATTATAACAGAAAAACTGTTAAGTCATAATGAAGAAAAGTTATCAAGCTCCCCTCCCTGTTAGGATGTTTATAATCTGTAATTTCGCTCATCTTAGGGAAATAGTTTCTCATTGGAAACTATATTAGCAAGAAACTTTTTGTGTCTAACAATAAAATTTTATGAAAATGCAAAGAAAAGGCCTGTTTTAACTCCAGATCTCTAGGGTCCCGTCGAATATATTGGTGGAACCAAAAGCTTGGTCTGTGTGCATAACTTATGTGAGTTCTAATGAATGCAACTTAACAACCAGTACATGTCACTTAAACTGCAGTATGTCACTTCTGCTTCACTGAACCAACTCTACATTTGAGCACCATAATATGGTACATAAAGAAAATTTTTAAAATCACTGGTAAGATGATTCTTAGCAACTGTACAAGAATTATTAACAATTTTTTAAAAAATAGTAAATATGGGCACAATCAAAACATGTATCAATAGTAAAAAGAGACAGATAAGTAAACTATGATAAAATATTCATTGAAAACCATGCAGCAGTAAAAATTAATTAAGTTTGCCAATTCACATATACATGGCTGTATCTCAGAAAGTAATGAAAAAGAATAAAAGGAAGTCATGGAAGAATGCACAGTCTTACCCTATGTATTAAGTTAAAAGTGGGCCAGCACAAAATAAAATACTACTTTAAATTACTTAAATAGATGATAAACCTATGAAGTGCAAGATAATAACTCCCTGGGAGATGAGTTTGAAGGAAGTAAGAGAAGCTTCAAAAATACTATAATGTTGCATTCTATAGGCTTTTAAGAAATATTAGTAATGTGTGAATGTGGTCTATTTCCCAGTAACAATTCCTATCACATCAGAGTGTAAATATTTATGGAAAGTACTTATGCTCATGGCTCTGTGCATTGCATATTCTGAATATGTGTTAAAATATGAAAGATGATTCTGTGATCTGAAAGCATTTTTCTCCAGTGTACTTTATTTTGTATCATTAAACAATACAGCAAGGATTTTGTTTCCTATCCCTTTTAGTGTTTCAGAATCTTTTACCCTTTGAATTATAGTTCTTGTATAAATTCTCATTTTGGTATTGAAGGAATTTGTTTCTCTGCAGAGCTATAAAATCTTTCATAAATAGCAAACATCTCGTAAAACCCTCTCAGGATCAGAAATGTACCATATTTAGCAAACAAGAAAAGTACACAGTCCAATGTTTAAGGGTGTTGACACTATTTTACCTCTTGCAGTCATGGTTGCTCTAGGAAACTTGAAAGATTAAACAACTGGATTCATGGTTTGTGTTTCCATTGTCAATTCTTAGGGAGGGTTTTATATTTTCTTTTTGGGCTGGAAAGCTATCTCCATCATGATTTCAATCTTATTTTAGAAAGGAACAACTATAAAATGCAAAACAGGAATAATATCAAGAAAGGCATTAAGCCAAGGTTAGAAATAACTCTTACTATTGACAGGTCCAAGCATCTAGTGACAAAAATTTTTCACTTGACTACCCCAGGGATAGAGATTCATTACCCTCAGAGGCACTCTCTTGCTGGCTGAAGGGATCCTGGATGAACTAAATCAAAGACCCATTCAGCAAGCAAATGCTCCATTTACTGGAGCCCAGAGGATATGGCCTGGTGTTGACTTGGTAAAATGCATTGCTAAACAAGAGTAGAAAAATTAATAGACAATATGTTGCTCTATTGTACATAATAGTGCCCTTCCATATAGATGGCTTCTTAAACTCTAAAGTACTGAAGACCACCTGGGATCTTGGTCACATGCAGATCATAATGCAGAAGGTGAGGGGCAGTGAGTCAGCATCTCCAGCAAGCTTTCAGGTGTTGCTGAAGAAACATTCCAGGGAGAGGAGGAGCCAGCAGTCAGAATAAAGCAACTATGCAGTAATAATGTTGACAAATGAAATTAAAACGAAAGGTTGTAACAGCCTTTGGGGATTAGGGAAATTCCTTGTGATAAGAGTTTAGAAATAGACAACAAGGATGCTCCACATTGTCTTCACATTAAAATCACCTGAAGGGCATTTAAAAAACCTGTGGCTCAGGACACAAGATTAGTTAACTCAGCACCAGCATCGTTTTTTTTTTTTTTTTTTGGTTGTTGATGGACCTATTATTTTATTTATTTATATGTGGTGCTGAGAATGGAACCCAGTGCCTCACACATGCTAGGCAAGTGCTCTACCACTGTGGCATGACCCCAGCCCTGCACCAGCATTTTTGAAGCTTTCCAATAAATTGCCACGTGCAGCTGTAGTTGAGAACAACTCCCAAGAGGAAGCTCTATTTAAAATCAATCACATTAGTGCACATTTAAATAAGATCAATGAGTAGACTTGCATTTTAGGCCACAATTTATTGTCTTTGTCCATCAAAATTCCCAACTATCACTGAAAGAGAAAAATCATTCTAAAATAATACCAGTCACCTTGGAATGTGGAAGACACAAAGACGGTTTGATTAATATGGCCTGTGCCTTTTACTTACCCCCAAAATAATAGGTATTAGCAGAATGAATCTGCCCACGCAGGGAATGGGCAGCAGAGGATGCATCATTGTCCACCTTCAAGCTCAAATGATTCCCATTAGCAGATAAGGACACAGAATGCCACTGACCATCATTTAATCCATCACCTGGAGGTAAACAAAGTGGGTTATAAGGGACCCCAGTACAGGATCAGTGCCTGAAAACAGTAGATGCAGACAATGGCAAGTTTGCTTGTCAAAGACTACCACATCCCACCTCAAGTGCCCTGGGTTGTTTTTCTGTGTGGGATCTCAAAGGGAGACAGGGAAAGGCTGAGGAATGATTTGAGCTTCAGTAGGAGATCCTGAGCAGGTGATTAGGTGAGCCTGTAGCCTGCTCAAGAGGAAGGGATTGTCCATGTCAGCTTGGACAGGGGCTTGTTGAGTTGGGTTAGGGATTCGAGGGAGACTTTGTCTCTGGTTGGCCGGTTATGGACTGGTTTGTCTGGTTCTTATTATGTTCTAACAAAAATTATTATGTTCATTTGGGAATATTATGGTCTATATACCCATTGCCAGCACTATTTTTCACTTTCTCCCCACTCTTTAAGTCAGATAAGTATGAGGGAAGGGGAAGAAAAAGAAATCAGAATAAAAGGCATAAAGACAAAGAGCAGACAGTCC
Source organism: Urocitellus parryii (assembly GCF_045843805.1). Classification (NCBI taxonomy): domain Eukaryota; kingdom Metazoa; phylum Chordata; class Mammalia; order Rodentia; family Sciuridae; genus Urocitellus; species Urocitellus parryii. The sequence continues at coordinate 657,342 of NW_027551764.1, forward strand.
TACATTCTACACCAGGAGACAGGAGTACTTTCTTCCATTTCTAGGGCTTTTGTGGAATACATTTTCCACCACTGACCTTGAAGTATCCTGTGATGAGAAAACATTTCCTCTGACAGAACACAGGGCATATTTTAGTCTCATCTAGTTAAATAATATCTTTAGCTATTGAGAAGTACAGATATTATCCAAGATTTCAAATTAAAAATGTTTCTTAAATGCATGTATTGTTAATTTTTATAATCTTAGTAGACAATTTAAACAAAATGATATGCTCAGGTATAATAAACAAATCAAACATTCACAAAAATACTAATTTAGGCACTAATTAGGCACAGATATTCATAAAAATAAAATGTAAAGCTAAAAAAGCATTACATTAAAATGTATGTGGTATATGTGGACGTGTTTAAGTTTTGTATAAACATGCAAAAAAAGTTGGAAGATATATTCTTTTTTTGTTGTTACCAGAGATTGAACCTGGGGGCACTGAACCACAGAGCAACATCCCCAGCCCTTTTTTAAAAATATTTTGAGACAGATTCTTGTTAAGTTGCTTACAACCTTGATAAGTTACCGAGGATGGCTTTGAAATTGCAATCCTCCTTCCTCTGCCTCCCAAACTTCCGGGATTACAGGCCTGGGCTACCACCATCTGGCAGCTGGCAGAAGTATTCTTAAAAATTACATATTTGGATGAGAAAACTATGTTTTCATTTTATGCCATTTTTACATTTTCTCTTTTCCAAATTTGCTACAGTATATTCACCTATAACTATAGTTTTATTTTTTAAATACAAATATTAGTTCTTGCTCAAGCAGTCAGTCTCTTGCATCCTAAAATGAACTATCTAATCTTCTTTAAAATGATGGAACAGAGGGTGGTGGAGTCATGGACTGGCAACCAACTGAGCATGATGGAATTATCTCCTGCTGGCTCCATTACAAGGCTTTATGATGAAAATTCACACTGTTATTCAGGAGATGAATCAGTGAACAGCAAGCATCCCAAGACATTGCCCAACGCAATTTTTATTAGCTTCCACTAGAGTATTTTGTGGCAGCAAACAACCCATGTGTCAGTGACTAACAAACTAAGGTTCATCTGGCTGTGGATCCAAGCAGCAGATCTGCATCCACTCTGTGGCACATGATCTTTTCACGTAAGACCAAGTATGAATGCATGGCCTGCAGTTCTTCATGGCTTACAGAAGAAAATACTTGGCAGAGTTTTGCTATGGCTCTTGAAGCTCCTATTGCAATGTGTCAATGTCACTTCCACTTAGAATCCATTTACCAAAATGTGTCACTTGACCAAGTCTGACATTAATGGACAAGAGGTTACTTCAGGGGGCAGATGCACATTTCCCTGAAGGGAAGAGTGATTAATTGAGATCTTTAGGAATTGTCTTATAGAAATAAGAAGATCCCAGAGAAAAAGTTTGACTCACTTAAAAACAACAAATTAGTGAATGCTTGATTTCTAGGATGCTACTAATCCTGTTTGAGTCTAATCTTATCACCTGAGGGAGGTCCCAACATAGTTAACTAATGTATCTAATAAATTATAAAGGTACAGACTAGTCACAGCTTTTTAAGGATAAAAATCAACCTGCAGGAATCAGAAGTCATTTTGTAGCCCAGTGGAGATGTAATCTCCAAATAAAATGTGGTCTTTCTTCCTGCTGAAGTTCAGTCTTACATATAATTATCATATTTTAGTATTCCTTGCCCAAATGAGCACATAAATCCAACTTCTGCAAATGCTCTAGAAACCAGCTTTTTCCTTCTGCTTGATCTCCCACTAGTGACTTGGTTTTGGGGACTCATAATTCTCTTATGTAGGTCATGTTTCTAACATGACCCCAAAAGTCATAGATCCTGCTCTAGAAAGTGAGAACATCTGTAAACAAGAAGATAGAGGATTTTGCTAAGATGCTAAAACATATTTGATGAAGTTAACTCTGAAACAGAATTCTGAAATAAATTCCGTAATCCTAGAACTAGGAGAACAAACCAAAATGGGGTGTGGGGGGGGGACTCTTATGGTCTTTCCATGTAACGATTTTAACTTAAAAATTGTGGTATGGCATGTGCAAGGCCCTGGGTTCACAGTCTCTGACACCCCCTCACACACACAAAAAAAAAAAAAGAAAAGAAAAAGGGTTCTATAATAGTGCTGGCTAACAAAAAAAAAGTTCAATTAATGTGTGTGTGTATACATATATACATGTAAAAAATATAAACAGTTCCAGCTACTATTGCATACAGATTGTAATGATAAACAAACCAGGATTTCAGTCACTAACTGAATTAATGCTCTCAGTTCAGCTCACAAGGAAATTCAGTATGCTGGTGGTCAATAATTTTTGGTTTATAAAAAGAAAGAAAAATTTTATTTTCACTCCCAGCTTTTCAGACCCTAAGCAAAATATCCCTTCCATATTCAACATTCATGAAGTGACATATTCTCAGCTCCAGCTGAGTTTAAACCATCATTAATTTTCATATGCAAAATGGTCCCTAATGTTCAAAGATGATATTCTCTACAAGTTATAGGAGGTTTACTCTAAAACATGTAGCCTCTACCTAAGGTAGCTGCTCTGACAGAAGGGGAAAAAATATAACTTAAATTATAGACACTCCTCAAATTACTATGGAATTACCTCCCAATAAACCTATCTTAAGTTGAAAATATCACAGCCAAAAATTCTTTTAAAAAACCTAATTAACCTACAAAATATCATAACTTACACTGGCCTATGTTAAGCATGCTAAGAACATACTTTAGCTTATACTTGAAAAAAATAAGATAAAACCCATTTTTATAATAAAGTTTTGAATATCTCATTTAATTTATCAAATGCCTGTATCCAAAAAACCCACTGGCCTCACAGAACACTGCACAGTGTTGGTTGTTGGCCTCTGTGATAACAAGACTCCCTAGGTAACATGGCTGGCTGCTGCTGCCAGCACTGAGAAAGCATCTGCCATATACCTGAATGGCAAGGGAGGTCAAAATTATAAGTTCAAAGCATGATTTCTACGTAATGAATATGGGTTTTGCACCATTGTAAAGTTGAAAAATATTATGTCAAACTATTCTAAGTCCCAGACTGTCTGTAGTTTGATAATCAGAGAGTGTGTGGGTTTGAAAGACATTAAAAGAGATCCAACCATTTTCTCAAGACTATCTAGGATCAGGCTAATGTTTTCTAGTGTTTCAAGTTTACCTCTGATTGCCAACCCTCAAAATAAGATAATAAAAGTCACATTTTAAACTCTGTGACAGCTATACTTTCATGTAAACAGACTTATGTCACATTGACTCACCCATGAGCAACGTAGAGTTTCCCAATTAAAAAGGAAAATAGAATCTGTAGTTAGTTCTACTGGGATTATGAATATCTCATTGTTTCAATTTTTTTATTCATTAAAAAATGACTACTCTCAGGCTTATGGGTAAGGATGTTGATGGCTATACAAAGGCACTGTGATGTCTCACCTGCTATGACAGCTCTCACTGGCTGGCCAGATGGGCAGAGGCTCAGCTTGAGTTTTCCATCACTAAGAACAAGGAGAAGAGCCCCTGACCAGTGTAGAAATTGACTTTTCAGCAACAGCCCTGCTCGGTTCCACGTTCGAAATTGGAAAGTGACAACTACTGAGTTCTCTCCAGTGGGGTGAGGCAGAGCCAAATAACTCCTTGAGCTCAGAAAAGTCACAGGGACAGTTTGAGGATGTGAACACGAGAAGGACACATTTCCCTGTGAATACAGTAAAGGAGGATATTAGAAAGGTGCGGTGGTGGCACTTGCAATACATTAACAATTTACTTTCCAAGATTTAAAGCTTCTGATACATCTTCTAACACATTCAGACTTTAAAAATTAGGCTATCCCATCAAAAATCCATGATATTTCCGAGATAGGGCCTTCAAATCAAGGCACTGTTATAATTGAACCTATTTCTCAGTCTGAATCTTAGGAAAATTCCATCCTCCCTGTTTCTTCCGCATCTGTAAAAGAGTTTCAAGCCACATTCACTCCATCCCTATGCTGAACTGGGATAATAGATGAGTCAACTTTCCTTCCCTGAGTTGTCCAGATAACCTTACCCAATGGGAAGATGGCATTGAGGATCACCTACTCCAAGAACTGTTCCTTTCTTGTACTGATTCTATAAATATGCTAATAATGGGGTCACTCCGACCACAGGTTCTACATCTCACGTAGGACATGTGCTTCTTTTTATCTTGAGAAAAAGTTGATAGGTCAGATGTCCCAAGAGGCAGGCTGGCCTCCTCTCAGAAGCATTCACAGATCCTTAGGCCACATTGCCACTTAGTTGCTCCAGCTGAGGTCTGATCTGTCTTATAAGATGCTTTTGTTTCATGTATTTATGTTTTAGAGGGGCTTTTAATCTCTGGATTATCTCTCTTGTTCTAAGGACCAAATTTATTTTTATTCAGAGTGTTTCAGAATAAAAAATTTAATTCAAATAAAATAAAAACAAGAAGACTTTTCCCCCTGGAATTACATAAATTCTTACAAATTTCACATGGAAGAATACATGTCTCAAAATTGCCCTTCCTCTCCAAAATGTATCATTCAAAGAAAAACAGTTAGATAAAACTTACCAGATACCAAAACATACTACCAAATCACCAAATTTAGTCAATGTGGGACTGGTATAGACAATTAGACAAACTAATGGACAGAATAATTAAGCCACAAAAAGAGAACATAGGCACAGTTAGTATGTTCTGAAGATTATGATTCAACTCATTGTAGAGAAAGTTGTATTAGCAAGCAGCACAGGAACAAATGGGTATCCAGAGGTAGAATATAAAAATGTGTCTATATCTTATATCACATAAAGAATACATTTCAGTTAATCAAAGACTTTAAATAAAGATATCTAATTTAGAATTTTGCAATAAAATCCATGAGACTATATAGATTCTGACATTTTAGAAGCATACCAAAGACAGAACACTCCAATGCTATGAAGAAATACAAGGTATATTGACCATAAATAAATAAATAAACACACACAATATACTCAGTGTATCCTAAAATATTAAATGGAAAATTGATAAATCTGAAAAGTACGGTTAACTATCAAATATAATCCTCTGAGAAGAAAATGTTAAAAAAACTTAAAAAATAAAAATGAACAATGATCAGAAAAGCTAATCCAAATGGACAATAAATATGCCCAAAGATTAATTTCCCAATAATCAGATAAGCATGAACTAGGAAAGAGACATTCCTTCACTCCACTGAGCTGGCAAAGTCTAAATGGTGCTTAACATACATGACTGGCTAGGACATGATGTTGGTAAGCATTGTCACATTCTGTGGGTGAATTATGTTCTTACAGTATGAGGAAAGCAATGTGACATTTATTCAAACTTAAAACTATGAGAAATCTTTTGGCTATGAAAATCTACTCTAGACACTTTATCCCATCAAAATAAAAGCCTCAATATCTGAAAGCATGCGCAAATATTTGTAGTGGGAAAAAGTAGAAATAAGATAACTACCCTCAATAGGAAAAAGAAGAAAATAATGAAGCAGTTTCATAACCATTATAAAATGGAACTATATCTTGTAACTCAAGAAAATTTCCCAAAATGTGTTACTGTGTCAAAAGATGCAGAGAAACATATTTGTAAATACTGCCAAATTCAGATTAGTAAGTATTAATAAACGTGTGTGAATATGAGCCTGTGACAGATCTACCTGGGATTTGATTGTGCTGGATGCAAGAAGGCAGGTAAACTAGCCCAGTAATATGACAGAGTTGGGAGGAAATGCAGCTCTGCAGGGAGAAGGCAGAAGGAAAGCAAAAAACGCTAAGCAGAAAGAAAAACTGGGAGGTGACTCAGAGAAATGGTATGGGAAGTTCTGGCCTTTCCTTCCCGCCTCCCCAAGACACAAAGATGCAAAGACACAGAGATAGACTCCCTTTGTGAAAAATCAAAAACCAGATTTCTCAGGAGAGAAGCATGAAACTAACCACATTGAAGCTGGTAGCAAAATCCATAAAACCCTCACAACATAATCCCCTTCCCAGCACAGCGCCAGAAGAGCACTAGGAACCTACAGCACTTAGCTTCTTCCCAGGGAGGAAGGAAGGGTCTGATCTGTATATCCAAATCCAATTTTCTGACTTTCCTGAGGGTTGCCCAAGGAACTGGTTTACTTCTTACCTGAATCTGAACCCTGAAAAGAAGGGACCCTGGATGAGAACAAAAAGAGCAGTACAGAAGATATCTATCAAACAAGTACTCCTTATGGTACCTCCCCAGGGCTCAGCACAGAGTGCACTGCTGAAACCCCCAAATCCCAGGTTCTTCATGGGGAGGGAAAGAGATGGATTTTGTGTCCAACATTCCAAATTTTCCAGGGATAGGCTTCTGCCCAATAGACTTGTTCCTTCTCGCCTATCTTGAAGCAAGTTAGAAGCTGGCATGCTGTAGAAATCTAGGAGACATTGAGAGCACCTGCTACAGCCTCTCATCTTCAGTAAAGCAGAAAAAGAAGAAGGTTAAAAACTACCAAATTCCAGTTCCTGAAGAGAAAAATGATTGGACTGTATGTATAAGTTTCCAACTTTTTCAGGGGCTGCCAGAGAGACTGGCTTATATCTTGTTTTTCCTGGAGCACTGATTGGACCAGGCACATTTTAGATACCTGTTAGCCATTGGGGGAAAAGGTGGCAGATAAGACTATCGTGTAAGTAATTATCATAACCTGTTTTCATTGTATGATAAAGTGGGTAAAGAAATCACAAAATCTCAGCTTCTCTTTGGAAGGAAAGAGCTGGATCAAGTATGCAATGTTCCAAAATTTTCAGAGGCTGTATAAGGGACTGACTTTATCTCACCTGTCTAAGAGCACTGACGGGACCCAGCATATTCTAGATGCATGTGGGCCACTGAGAATAAAGGCAAAGGTTCGACTACTATGCAGTCATCTGCCAGAGCCCTTCTCCTGGTCAGCACAAAATAATCATTGAGAATCCCAGAGCCTGGCTCATCTCTGGGCAGAAGAGAGGAGAAAGAAACATATGCCATATATTCAGAACTGGCTTCAGTCTTACCATTTTCAGAGCATGCATGAGACCTGGTATAATCTAGATGTCTGTGTGCCTCCGAGAACTCAAAGGAGTCCTGGTGTGCTGCTGCATCAGAAAACTAGTGATACCACAGAAAGAAAATAGAAACAGCAAAAGATTGTGAATTAAAGAAAGAAAGATGAAAAGAAAAAAGAAACAGGCAAATCTCCTAACTGGCAGTTTACGCAAATAAATCCAGCAAAGACACATATACAGAGAGTTTGAAAGGTCCCTGGCAGGGCTTCCTACTGAGGGTCTTGTTGCATACAAATCTTGTTCATGAAGACTGGAAAAGATGGTTGTTTGTTCTAATGTGCAGGTACTGACACTAAGAGACAAGGAAAATGAACAATTAGGAAAACATGCCTGTCCAAAAGGAACAAGATAAAACTTCAAGACCCCAATTTTACTGACACGTAACATATGAATTTCCTGGCAGTGTTCAAAATGAACTTGGGAGACAAATGCATGAACAAAATGAAATTTTAGCAAAGATTCATATGAGCCAAAAGAACTCTTGACCTGAAAGAAAACAGTAACTGAAATGAAAAAATTCAATAGAAAAATTCAATCTACATCAAAACAACATACTAGATCAAGCAGAAGAATCACTGGATTTGAAGACAGGTCATTTGATATAAGCCAGTCAATAGCATAATAGGAAAAAAAAGTGAAAAAGAATAAAGAAAAATCTTGGGGCTTATAGGACACCATTGAATAAACCAATATATACAATTATGAATGTCCAAGAAAGAAAAGACAAAGACAAAAGCTTACTCAAAAAAATGGAAAAAAAAAAAAACTTCTGAAATTTGAAAAAAAAGGAATATCTACATTTAGGAAATCCAAATAAGAGGAACAAAAGAATTCCACAGTGAGAGACATTACAATCAAATTGTGAAAAATCAGACACAAAGAGAACTGTGAGATCAGCCAATGAAAAGGGACACGACACAAGAAGAGAACTTCCCCAAGACAGTCACTGGATTTTTCAGCAGTAACTTTGAAAGGCAGTGGAATATTTCAAAATGCAGAAAGGTAAAAACTGCAAACCAAGAATACAATACTTGGTAAAACTGTCCTTTAAAATTGAAGAGACATAAAGATATACCCAAACAAACCTGAAGAAGTCTATTATTACAAGATCAGTCTTACAAGAAATGTTAAAAAAGAGAATTCTTCAAGGTGAAACAAAAAAAAAAACAAAGCTAAGATGCACCATCAATGCATGTGGAAGTATAAAACTTGCTGCTAAAGGTAAATACATAAATAAGTACAGAATAATGTAACATTGTAACAGTACTGTGGAAACTGCTTTTTCAATTCTAGTATAAAAGTTAAAGACACAAATTTTTAAAACAATTATATAAAATATGTTCATGATTACACAATGCAAAATGATGTAAATTTTGATGTTAATAATATAAAGTCTATGGAGAAATTAATAATGTAGTTTTTATATGCAATTGAGGTTGATTAGCTGAAGTAGACTGTTATAACTATACAATATTTTAGTTAATTCTAATTGTAATCACAATGAAGATATGTAAAATAAAGAAAGAAATCAAAGCATCTCACCATAAAAAAATTAAAAAAAATAAAGGAAGACAGTATAAAAGGAAAACAAGGACAAAAGTCATATAAGATAGGTAGCAAACCTTTAACAAAATGCTAGTAATATCTTTCTGTGATACAATAAAAATTAAACATTTGGTATGGTTCCTGATACATAGCTCCTATAATCCTTGAAATCTCCAGAGCTCTAAGTGCCTTCTGTACACTCAAGAGAAGTCTGGTGACTGAGTGCTACTCCTATGTACCTGCAAGATCGGAGCTAGTTGCCAGGAAGACACAAGGAATCATTAGAGGCATGGAAATTTCCACTGCATTAATTGAAGTCCAGGAAGGCAAGAAAAGATGAAAGTTGAAATTAATCCAAGAGCTATTAGCTTACTCTATCTATCAATGTCAAAAAACATCCATAAAGGAGCTGGGGTTGTGGCTCAGCAGTAGAGTGCTCGCCTAGCATATGCAGGGCCCTGGGTTGGATCCTCAGCACCACATAAAAGTAAATAAATAAAATAAAAGTATTGTGTCCAACTTCAATTAAAAAATAAATATTTTTTAAAAATCCATAAAAATCAGTAAACATAGGGTTTGGAGAGCATACAAGTATCCATGTGTCAGGAATGTCAGGAATGTAGTGTGTCCTAAACTATGATGTCAAAAGCTCTTATGTTTAGAACTCTTCCATAATTTATCCTAAGTACCTCATCTGGCTGCTTATTAGTAAGTAACTTTTAAAATAAACTAGTGATAGCAAGTAAAGTGTTTTCCAGAGTTATTCTTGCAGATTAGTGAACCTGAACCGGGGGAACTGTGATGACTTTGTAGGCAACTCTGACAAAAGTATGGGTAACCCAGAGACCTGGTACTTGCAAATGTCATTTTAAGAAAGGACAGTCTTGTGAGACTGATTCCTTAAGAGTATGGAGTATGAAACTAATTTGGAGTATCAAGTACCAGAATTGCTCTGAATTGTAGGACACACAGTTGGTGTCCAAGAATTGGAGAACTGGTGTTAGAAAAGGTAACATAAATTTGACTTCAGAAGGAAAGATACCACACCCATTTAGTGTTAGAAATGCTATACGCAAAAATATTCACCTTCCTCATTAATGATTGCTTTACTATGAATAAATTAAATTTCTCAACCAAAAGACACAAGAGTGATTGAACAGATGAAAAATCAAGATCCAACTATGTGTTTCTACAAGAGATTCAGGTTTACATATAAGAACAGATATAGTCTGAGTTAAGTAATGCAACAAAATATTCCATGCAAATTATAACCAAAGTACAGCATGGGTGGCTAAACATATATCAACCAAAATAAATTTTGAGTCAAAAAGTATTACAAGAGACAAAACTTTAATAGCATCAAAGAATATAAAAGTGTCAATGCACTAGTAAGACACGATAATTATAAAAATAAATGTACTAACATCAGAGAACCTAAATATATAAAGCAAACACTGACACAACTGAAGCAATTCAATATAGTAGGATACTTCAATGCCCAACTTCCAAAACTGGATAGAACCATCACCACAGAAAATCAAAAAAGAAACAGTATATTTGAACAACAATGTAGACCAAATTGTATACACAGCGAATTCTACTCAATAGCAGAATACACATTCTTCTCAAACACATGTGAAACTTTCTCTAGGATGGATCACATACAAGGTCACAAAACAAGTCATAACAAATTTAAGACTAAACTCATTTAAAAGTTCTTTTCTGGTCACTATGGAATAAACTGGAATTCAACAGGTGAAGGAAAACTGGAAAATTCACAAATGTGTAAAAATTAAACACTATGCCTTTTTCTATTTGTTTGTTTATTTGTTTTTGGTACTGGGGTTTGAATCCAGGGCACCATATATGTAAGGCATGCAGGCATGCACTTTACCACTAAGCTACGTCCCCACTGTTTCTTTTTTTTTCCCCCCCAATTTTATTTTTATTTTGGGAAATTTTGCTAAATTTCCCAAGCAGACCTTGATCTTCTGATCCTCCTGCCTCTGTCTCCTCAGGAATTAGAATTAAAAACATGTGGTGCCACTCCTGGCTATAAACAGTCTCTGGAATAATCCAGTGCATCAAAGCATACATTGAAAAAGGAATTAGGGCTGGGACTGTAGCTCAGTGACAGAGCACTTGCCTAGCATATGTGAGGCACTGGGTTCAATCCTCAGCACCACATAAAGATAAACAAATAAAGTAAAGGCATGCTGTCTATCTATAACTACAAATTTTTTAAAAAAAGAAAGAAAAAGGAATTAGAAAATACCACGAGACAAATGAACATGAGAACACTCCATGCCACAATTTATGGAATAGAACATAATAATTCATGCCCATTCTGAAAATGAAGGAAGATATAAAACAAAAACCAAACTTTATAACTCAAAGAACTAGGCAAAGAAACAAAGCCCACCCACCTCATCAAAGAAATGAAATTATAAAGGTTAGAAGATAAACCAATGAAGGAAAGAACAGAAAAATTAATAAAATTGAGTTGGATTTTTGAAAAAAAATTGAGAAAATTCACACAGTTTTAGTTACACAAGATAAAAGGGAAAACTGAAATAAATAAGACCAGATATGAAAGAAAAGGCATTACAACTGATAACACACAAATTAAAAGGATACTAAGAGACTGTAAGATCAATTAAATGCCAACAAATTTGATAACAGAAGAAATGCATAAATTTCCACAAAGGTATAACCTATTAATAACAAGTAATGAGGGGCTGGGGTTGTGGCTCAGCGGTAGAGCACTCACCTAGCACACGTGAGGCCCTGGGTTCGATCCTCAGCACCACATAAAAACAAAAACAAATGTATTGTGTACAACTAAAAAATAAATATTTAAAAAAATAACAAGTGATGAAGAAAGAGGCAATCTCAATAGATCTGTAACTAGAATAGTAAGAATCCTGGAATGATGATTAAAATATCCCACCAAAGAAATATTTAAATAATTGAAGCCAATTCTTCTCAAACTCTTTTAAAAACATAGAAGAGAACATTTCCAAACTCATGCAGAGACCAGGAACGCCCCTACAACCAAAATTATAGATGATTTACAAAGCAAAACCACAAAATAATACTGCTGATGAACACAGAAAAAAATATACAACAAAATATAAGAGAACTGAATTCAACAATATGATTAAAGGAATAACACATCATGACTAAGTGGGATTTATTCTTGGGATGTAAGGGTGGGTCAATATATGAAAATCAATTAACGTAATAGACTAAATAAATAGAACAAAGAATTTAAAATATCACTTGATTATTTCAATTGATGCACAGAAGGCATTTGAGAAAATTCAACACCATTTCATGCTAAAAATTCCAACAACTAAGAATAGAAGGATATAACCTCAACATAATAAAAGTCATATGTAGAAAACCTACAGCTAATATGCTCAATGGTAAAAAAATAAATAAATAAAAGTTTTTCCTTGAAGAATAAAGCAAGAATGCCCTACCATTTATAGTCAACATCTTAATAAAAACCAGAGTCAGCAATTAGGTAAGATAAAGAAACAAAAAGCACCTGAATTGGAAAGGAAGAGGTAAAGTTATCACTTTTTGCAGGTGACACCTTAGAAAAGATACTAAATATTTAAAAAATTGTAATTAGGGCTGAGGTTGTGGCTCAGTGGTAGAGCACTTGCCTAGCATGTGTGAGGCACTGGATTCTTAGCACGAAAGGAAGAAAGGAAGGAAGGAAGGAAGGAAGGAAGGAAGGAAGGAAGGAAGGAAGGAAGGAAGGAAGGAAAGCTCATCAATAATAATAATATTTTAAAAAAACTATAATTAATGAGAAAAAGTAATGAAGTTGTAGGATAAAAAATATCAACACAAAAAAAAACCTGTTGTGTTTCTGTGTTAGCTTTCTGACTAAGTGTGACAGAATATCAATCAACTCATAAGAAGGGAAGATTATTTTGGCTCACAGTTTCAGAGATTTCAGTCTATGGGTTGCTTGACTCTGCTGCTCTGGGCCTATTGTGAGAAAGTATATCATGGTGAAAGCATATGACCAAGGAGGCCTATTCACCTCATGGCAGCTAGGAAGCAAACAGAGCAAAAAGAAGAAGCTGGAGTCCTAATGCTCCCTCGAGGCTCATGTGTTACAAGCATGGTTCTCTCTATGGTCCAGTGAGCATAGAATGAAACCTATGAAACTATGAGCCAAAATAAACCTTTCTTCCTTATAAATTGATAATCACAAGTATATTGTCACAGTGACAGAAAGCTGACAAACAGAGAAATTAAGAAAGCACTCTCATTTACAGTAGCATCACGAAGAATAAAACACTGAGGATAAACTTAACTAAGAAGGTAAGAAAACATGAAAACTTGGAGTATATAGAAAACTCCAAAACAAAGATAAAATAAATAAGACAGAGAAACATGTCATGTTCATGAATGGTACAATAGTACTGTTAAAATGGTAATACTATACAAAGTAATATACAGAGTCAATCCATTCATTACCAAAATCCCTATGGCATTTTTTATTGAAATAGAAAATAGCCTGAAATTTCATATAGAACCATAGAAGATCCTATATAGCCAAAGCAATCTTGAGAAAAAAAGAAGAGAGCTGGAGACATCATATATCTTGTTTTCAAAATATATTATAAAGTTACAGTAATTGAAAGATAATGGTATGAGCATGAAGATAAACATATCAACAAAAGAAACAGAATAAAAACCAAAAATAAATCCACACATATACAGGCAACCGATGTTCCACGAGAGTGCCCAGAATATATCACAGGGAAAGGATGATCTCTGCAAAAATTGGTGTGGGGAAAACTGTATATTGGACTCTGTTGGGCACCATAAGCAAAACTCTACTCAAAATAGATTAAAGGCACAGTAAATGTAAGACCAAGAACTGCAAAGCCATAAGACAAAACAGGAGAAAGCTTTATGACATGGCCTTGGCAATTATTTCTTGGTTATGACACTAGAAATACAATAATATAAGCAAAAACAGACAAGTGGGAGTACCTCAAACTAAAAACAGTACTGTAGAACAAAGGAAACAACCTGGAGTGAAAAGGTAACCTGTGGAGAAAGAGGTTAAATGATTAACTTCCAAAACAAACAAGGAACTCCAGAAACTCAACAGCAAAACAACAAGTATGTTGGTGGGAATATAAAATGATGCAGTCACTAGGGAAAGTCAAGTGGAGGTCCTCAAAAGGTGAAGACTACAACTACCAAGTGATCCAGCAATCCCATTTCTGAGTATTTATTTGAAAGATTTGAAATGAAGATCTCAAAAATATTTTTCACTCCCATGTGCACTATACCATTGTTCACAATAGCCCAAATGTAGAAACAATATAAACATCCATCAGAAGATGAGTGGATATAGAAAACACAAAGTGGAATATTATTCAACTTTTAAAAGGAAATCCTGCCATATGCAGCAATACACACACACACACACACACACACACACACATATATATATATATATATATATATATATATAGAGAGAGAGAGAGAGAGAGAGAGATGAACCAAGAGAACATTATGCTAAGAGAAATAAGCCATTTGCAGAAGGACATATACTGCATGGTTCCACTTAAATGGGTTGTATAAAAAGTCAAACTCAGAGAAGCAGAGAGTAGAATGGTAGTTACCAGGGAATAAGAGCAGAGGAAAATGGGGATTTGCCACATAACTCATGTAAATTTCAGTTATGGAAGATAAATAAATTCTAGAGATCTGCCTATAGTTAATATGTTATTGCACACTTAAGAATTTCTTAAGAAAGTGGATCTCATGTTAAGTATTCTTATTACCACAAAAATTTTATTAAAAATTGTTACATAATCTCACTTCATTATTTTGTAACATTATGTATCCATTTCATACATATAGAAAAATTATATCAAACAAACAAAAAATATGTATGATTTGTACCTTTAGAAGAAATATATTTTAAAACGGAATCAACAAAAAAAATTGCACCTCTTTTCTCTACTAAAGCACATATTTGGACTTTCTTACCATGATGAGTATCTCTGGTTTGTGTTTCTTGGACAAATCAATGATATCCACTCCATTATAAAAGAGATTTTCAAAACACCCATTGAAGCTTTTATGTGGGAACACCAATGATTTTCCAAGTCCAGGAATCCCTCCAAAGCTGATCTTAGAAAGAATAAAATGATATAAATAATATTATTTAATTATTTTCTGATTATCTGCCCAAAACATTAATGAGCTACAGATACAATTGTCTTCAAATTTGCTTTGCCTATTATATTGTCATATTAATTACAAATGAAATTTTAAAATGCAGATTTATCATTTTCTTTATTATAGAGACTCAATTCTCTAGTCATATGATTCTTGTCATCATTTTTAGATGAGAATATTGTATCTTTATTTCCATGATGATCTGTGTAACAGCTTATCCCAATGTATCATCCCTAAAGAAAAGGGGAACAGTAAAACTGCATGTTACTGAATATCCCCTTTCTGTTCCCAAAATCCTTGCCAAGTCAAGGGAACCCTGAGAGCAAGCCTAGGCTGGAAAGTCCAGTTATATATTATCTTAAAGGAACTGGGATTTCTCTTATTCAAAATGGGAAGTAGGGCTACTAAGTACTACTGTAGACAGCTACTTTCTTACGTGTACACCCAGACAGTTACTCCTTAGGATGCTGGTTAGACATACTAACTAATCAGCTAATGCTGAAGAATGCACTGCTTCTGCAGTCTAAGATATAAAACCCCTCTCTGAGTAGGGATCAGCACAGATTGAGCATACTGTGGAAAGAAGAATATGTGTTAATAGTCCAGCCACCACCACTGGACAAAGTGCCATGAGGAACAGAGGGACCAGTTGTCGAAGCACCATGAAAGGCAAAAGTGCTATCTGCAATCCTATCAACACTGAACTCTTCTTGGAGGTAGCACTGATCTGTTGTGAGGGTTTCCCAATAAATCTCATGTCTTTCATGCTGTCTCTCGGCACTTTCTTTGGCTTTCCTACAACCTATCCCACTGTGCCCTGGTACAATTGGGGCTGTGGACATGACACCTACTATGAAGGCATTTGACTTTGCCAACCTTTATAGTAGTCAAGATTTTAGGGCACTGGCCTTTTCTATATTATTTTAGGTTGGAAAAGTCTATTCATTGATAATCTTATTCAAGAGCAGGATCTTCCATTGATCTCTACCACTGAGGTCAAATGAATGTCAATATTTTCTGGTTTTCTTGTTCTATCTGATACATGCGCTGAGCAGAATCATCAGAACAAATCAAATGCTGCATTTCAGTGTGGAGTAGATGTATGTGGGCAATACACTGCTAACATTGTTAAGGCTTCAGAAATACTAAGAAACATTTATTTTGATTTGTCTGCATTTGTCTCTCGTTAATACATCAGGATACTTGTTGACTGTTTCTCCAGGTTACCCCAGGTCACTAATTCTGTTTACTACTATCCTATAAGCAAAAGAAATTTCCAGGGCTCACATTCAAAAACACCAGATATAATACAGAAGACTTATCTGAAAGAATGCCTTCAAATATTGGGGGTTTTTTTTGCATTTATTTATAGCTTTTCATCCAAAAGCATCCTAACTTCCTGGCTTGAGTGCTTATTCTTATCTGAGGACTAACATTCATAAGGATAAAATGTCTCAATTTATATTTATATTTGTGCCATCATGCACCAAATTACAATTACGTTCAATGATGGCCCTCACATCTGTGAGCATCCCATAAGAATATGTTGCCTGGTGATGCCATAGTCATATAAGTTGTGTAAGTACATTCTAAAATGTTCACACTACAATTAAATCACCTAATGATGCATTTCTCAGAATGTACCTTGTTGATAAGCAGTGTTCAACCTACAGTGTGATAATAATCCATAGGAAATAATTCACCAGATTCTAATTCCTAGGAAAAAGTATGTATTTTTCAATGTAGCAGTTCTTTCTCTAAAGGGTTATATTTCATTTAAGTGCAAAATCTATAATGTCCACACCTTATAACCAAGATCTAAAAGGCTGGCCTCTCCCTCTGCCTGGAAACGGTGAGTATGTTTGTCCACTGTGAAATTGATGTGTGTGTTGAGGACCTCAATGAGGACAGAATGCCAGTGTTGGTCATCCAGCAGACTGCCCAAGGTGAGGGTCACCTGGGCATCTAGGGAGGGCAGGTTAGCACCACCTGAGAAGAGAGTAAAAGTCAATGTAGTATTATTCCACCCATTCAAAACTGTGGTTTCTACTGGGAGATTTGTCACAGCAATTACTCTTTCCTTATATCCTCCTTTCCAAAAAGCTAGTTAGATAGTTTAATGTTAATCCTAAACACAATCTAGTTTTGACCTTTGAACAATTTCTTCTATCTTATTTGTTGTTCTTTGTATTTGCTTTTCTGATTCAATAAAAAGTAAGGATCAGGGAATCTCCCTATATATTTCACATTCATTCAATGTTTCTGATGACATTTTCACTTAATGTAAAAACATTTTCTTCTTAGGAAAGAAGAAAAGTAATGCAACTACCTCAAAATTTTACAATGATCCATTCATCTTTATGATATTATCAGGTTATTTATTGGACAGCTGATGATAGCTCTATACAATTATCAAACTATAATACTGTTTACATAAATTCATGGTTAAGACAGACACGTAGCCCCTAAGGTGCCACAACTGTAGGATGAACACGTTCCCCTTGCTTAGACAGCTCTTGTTTGTACCAATCACTCCAAGGAATTATTTATAAGACCTTCTTTCATTCTTAAATGGATTGGTTTCAGTTTAAATTAACTGCTTAAGAAAAAAATATAAGTATAAAAAGCATTTTCATCTAAGTAATCACATTTTTAAAAGCAATTCCTTGTCCTTTTACCTGAATTAAAGAACAAGATGAGTTTTCCTTTAACTAATTCCAGGGTGATATGTTTGCCATTTTGTCCTTCTCTGTGGAGTAGAATCCCATCACTCTGCCTGGTTTTAAATTTCAAAGTAATGATCTCCTTCATTGAACTGATGGATTTCTGATTAATTGTGTACAATAAGAAACTTTTTCCATCAAAATTAACCATCTCAGATCCTACAATGGAAAACATCAAAAAGTGATTCTAGATATATTTTCATTACTGCATTGAAATACATAAGTCAACACACATGTATATATGTAGTCTATTTCTGGTTTGCTTAACATAGGTGGAAATACCCACTGCCAACTTCCTCTTGATACTAGAGTTAACACACATCATCTCTCTGTTTGCTTTTTCTGACTTTTTTTTTTTTAAAGACAGTATCATCTAGAAGTATTTGTGTTCCTCTCCTTCCAATTGCACCTATCTTTGTATTTGCTTTTCTGATTCAATAAAAAGTAAGGATGAGGCAACAAGCTGAAGTTAATCCCCCTTGCACAAAATCTCCCTGTATATTTCACATTCATTCAATGTGAAATTGACACTACTGGTGTTTGGAAAGGATAAAACTGTTATCACATACTGGTAAAAGGTGTCAGTGTAAATAGCTTTATTGTTTGTGACCCAGTAGTTTAGACATTTAACAGTTCTCACTTTATGATACTTGTGTCCTGTCATAAGAGTCATGCATGCACATCCCAGATTCACTAAGTACCATTTTAAATTCATCTGAAGGGCACGCTAATACCAGCTGTACTTTTTCTCAATGTTGTGGCTGAGTCAAATCACAAAAGGCACACCGATTTTATGATGCACCTAAATAACTAAGAAGGTCATTCCATTGGGATGCTACCATTTTTCTCTGAACTTACTGACAATATCTTACTTTTTTTGTATCAACACTACTTTTATCAGTTTGTGCCAAAAAGTTACATGTTATCATTCATATACAGGGGTTGGGTGAAACTCATTGTAAGTGACTGCCTAGCATGTGTAAGGCCCTGGGGTTTGATTCCAATCACAACACATGCACACAGACACATCATCAATCAAAAACAATTACAAACAGAACAATACAAAGGAGTTCATACAGTATGGCATCATGGTGATGGCCTATAATCCCAGGGACATAAGAGACTGAGGATGGAGGATTTCAAGTTTGAAATTGAGAAATTTAATGAGACCCTGTCTCAAAATGAAAAATAAAAGCAAAAAAAAAAAAAAAAAAAAGAGCTTGGAATGTAGCTCAGTGGTAGAGCATACTGGGGGTTTAATCACTAGTATTGAAAAAATGATTGATTAATTAATTATTAATTTTTAAAAAGGAGTTCATATTGCCTAGAAAAAAAATCTCCTCTTGCATTTTTCATACATAACTGTCTTTTAAAAATACATGTGTACTAAATGAAGACAAAGCAAATAATAAAAGACCTTGGTGTCTTTCAAACCAATGTTAGTTATTTACTTTCACAGAAAGTTGTGGCCAATGTACACATGGACATACATTTCATTCAGACTAAAATATTTGTATTAAGTCATTTATGTTCACAACTTTTCAGTTGTGAACATAAATGACTTAATAAAAATATTTATTATGTGTAGCTTCCTTTTTAAAATTCGGAAGTTCAATTCACATGTATAGTGTGTGATATATAAACACTACATTGTCTAGAAATCATGTAAACTAAATAATTACTCTTCATTTTATAATTAAACAAACATGCCTGGTAAGAATATAACTAGTCAAGTTCAAATGAAGTTCTCAAGCTTATTAGATGGCAATGAAATAATGAAACCCTGATAATGAAGAATTGAAATGATTTCACATTTTAGTAGTACATATTCCTATGTATGTCACTGACAGCATTAAAAATAACTAAGGCTTGCTTTTGCAGTTAGCCAACAAGGAAATTTTGTTCTGCACATGATTTTGTCAAGATTATTTTGGTCAAAAAGATTTTACCCTCACCCTCCCTGTTGCCACAATGGTTTCACAATAGTTAAATTATTAAAGCATCATAATCTTCTGGAGTGTTTGCTGCACACAGATTGCGAGACATAGCCCTGAGTTTCTGAGTGAACAGGTCTGAGGTAGAATCTGAGAATCTGCATTTCAAACAAATTCCTTCCTGGTGTCCATGCGCTTGAGCTGGTGACCACACTTTGAGATCCACAGCTTTAAACCACCTAAATTATATTTCTTGGAGATTCTTCTCAGGCAAAATGGACTAGTAAAAATTTTACTGGGTAACCACGACACAAAATAATGGACTTAAAACCCTTTTGTCCTAATGCTTTGAGTTATTTTCTAACACTTTGTCTAGAATAGTTAACCATATATTAATCACCAAAATATATATTATAAGAAAAATCCAAAACGTACATTGACAGATTTTTAAAAGCTTATTGGATGACCAAATTAGAATATAGATCTATAGCTAAGTGAGTATAACAGCCCTAGTATCCCTTCAAGGATATAAACTTAACCTCAACTTTAGAGGTTTAAAAATGATAGACAAAATTCAGGAACTGCTTTTTGAAGTCGAGAATATTAGGATCTCTCACTCTTTATCTCTAATTATTTGCATAACTCTCAAGCCCAATACTGTACAGACCCCTGAGCTAATTTGTAAAGGGTTGTTAAACATTAAAATCAACAACAACAAAAATGCAGCAGAGAGCACACATGGCCTGCATGGCCTGAAATACTGAGCATCTAGCCCTTTCCAGAAGTTCCTCACTCTGACTCTACAGAAGTATCCTATAATGGTTACTGGGCTGGTGCTAACTGTTCAGAGGTGGCAGTGATAAGAATCAGCTCACAACCAGACATTCTGGCATCCAATTTTTATTTCACTGAAAACCCCATTATGTTTAGGACCTCACAAATTTTTTTTGTTGACATCCATACTGCACAATTCAATATACTCCTTTTATGACTATGGTTAGAATGGTAAAGAACTGGTCAATATTTTAGCACCTGGCTATGTATTTCTGTGTATAATATAAAACATTGGCCTTGATATAAATAGGCTTCTGTAGATTGAAATTCTTCTTTGAAGGATATTCACAATTTTGTTCTATTATTAAAATTCCACCTTTTCCATCTTATGTCCTTTTGACTTAATTCCATTCATTCCAAAAGTATGGCCCATTCGATTAATACTGATGTAGCACCTAGCTTGTGTCACCACTCACTGTGCTGGATGCTGGGACAAGCAGGGGCCAGGAAAGATCTGGCCCTAGCCTCTCCAAGCAACAATCCTCTTATTCTCTGGTACTTTCTTACTTATATTGTCATGAAGAAATACAATTCATAGGGAAAATCTTCAAGTCTTACAGGGTTGCTAAGGAAACTACAGAAGTAAAGAAACAGCTTATAGCTCAAAATAAAAGCAGGAGAAAAAAGGTTCTCCTTTGGTAACAGTGTCCAGAAATAAAGAATACAAAGAATTAAGGAATCCTGATGAACTGCCAATCATGCACCCTTCACATTAAATTTGCAGATACACATCAGAAAGTAGTCAGCCATGACTTTACATTTATAATAAAAAAACACATTATCACAATAGATAATTTAAAATATAAATAGAACCTCTATTATATGTCTCACCAAAACTAATCATTCTGATAAAATATTATCTACCTAAAAATGTTCACAAATAGATTTGAATATTTAAACAAATCAGAGAGTCAGTAAATATAATTTTTAAAAATCAGCATTAAATACTCAAAGTGAATTTGTAAAAGCAATAAATTTTAAATAAATGTAAAGTTTAAAAAAACGTATTTTGGGAGACAAAGCATTTCATCAATAAGTCAATAGTAGCAATTTCTCTGAAAGCATTGATGGGGGAGCTCCGCCAGGCAGGTCCCTTAAACTTACCTATTCACTAAGTATTACCTTCCCTGACCCTTGTGCCACTGATCTCAGTGTTACCTAGAGAATTAAATTACCTAAGATGCTCTTTTTTGTATCATTCCACTGTTATAAGATTTTTGCTGTTTAACTATTAAATAAATAAAACTTTACATATCCATAATGAATACAAATAATCCATTATAATATGTGGATGAAATATCCAAAGAATACATCAAATTTCAACTTGGCATTCCATTTAAAATGGCTTTTACAAGAGTCTTCATAAAAGTGTCTCTGTATATAATCCAACTATTTCAATCATTGAGGTATTTGAAAACAGAAGATACATATCATGCACACAAGGTAGGAAGTGACAGTTTCCCCAGTTGTAAGACTACAAACTTATATTCTAAAAACAGTGGGAGGAAATACTTGTGATTTCACTTTATCATCAATAACTTCCTTAATAGATTAATTTTTTATGTTTCATCTCTAACAGACTATGGTTGGAATATATATTAATATGGCAAAGAATGGTCAATATTTTATCACCTGGCTATGTATTTATGTGTATGCCATAAAACACTGTTTTTTGTCACCACTCATTATGCTGGATGCTGGGATAAGGAG
Source organism: Urocitellus parryii (assembly GCF_045843805.1). NCBI lineage: Eukaryota > Metazoa > Chordata > Mammalia > Rodentia > Sciuridae > Urocitellus > Urocitellus parryii. Next base: position 679,471 of record NW_027551764.1, read on the forward strand.
GAACCAGGACATCATCATAGGATACTTCTGTAGAGCAGGAGTGGGGAACTTCTGTAATGGTCCTTATGTAGTAATCTATTAGGTAAAGGAATCCATCTAACCAGTAGTGAGGCTAAATATGTGCTGACACATTTCCACTTTCTTAATCTAGTCCACAAAAAGCCATTCCAAACAATGAAAATGACAAAGTGCAGTAGGCTGTGGAGCTATCCTGAGAAGGTTGGACTCCTGGTTCCACCTTAGAAGACTCACTCAACCTCCTTTGCCTTATTGTCCTCATTCACAGGGCATAAGAGTCCCCCACAGAACTATCATGAATATTAAACCATTTAATGTCTATGAGTGTGCAAACATGGTAAGTCCTCAGTGGGATTAGTTACATCATTATTGTTGGTGCTCTGGGCAAAGAAAATGAGATTTAACCATAGCTAAAAACTACCTTTAGGACTTTTGCTTTTGACCATGATGGGGGTAACAGGAGAACTTAAATACTTAAATTTTCTTAGAGTATTTAATGCTAATTTTTAACAGGTTTATCCCTCACTTGAAACAACCAAAAATAAGGTCCCTTAAACTTACCTGTTCACTAAGTATTCCCTTCCCTGACCCTTGTACCACTGATCTCAGTGTTACCTAGAGAATTAAATTACCTAAGATGCTCTTTTTTGTATCATTCCACTGTTATAAGATTTTTGTAAACCATTGAAACAATGGTTTACAAAACATTTGCTATTAAGCAACAAAGAAGAGTGAAATGCATAAGAAATGAGAGGCAAGAGATAAGCTTTATGACTGCTTAGATCTTAACCTTCAAAGAGTTCCCAGGACATGGAGCAGGAAAGGAAAACTGAGGAAGAGACCAGCGACTTCCTGAGTTGAAAATAGCATGAAGAGTCTGTTAGAATGAGGCAGCTAGAACTCCCAGGCAAAGAATAGGAGAGGAGAAAGATGGACTGCAAGAGAGTACAGGTGGTTTGCAACAGAGTCCTAAAGCAATGAATGAGCTGTATATTGATAGAATGCACCCTTAAGGAAATCCAGCAAGACTAAGGAAAGAAGCTTCTGGAAGGACTAGCTAGAAGTAGCATTTCCCGTGCACACAAGTTGGTCATGGTGACCATGTGATCATCCAGAATGAAGACCACACAGCTCACTAGTTTGGGATCAAGTACTTAGAGGATCTAACCTCAGTGGTGGGGAGGCATTGGCCCCAGATTAAACACTGCTCTGGTGAGGCTAAGACCTTGAAACATTGACTTGCTGTAGTGCAATGTATCTTTGAATGAAGGAAAAGAATACAAGGATGCAAAAATATCTAGCATTCAACAAGGTAAAAGTCACAATGTCCAATAGCCAATTGAAGACAGGTGGAAGCTGGAAAACACCGCTCTCATAAGGAAAAATTACCAATCAAAATGTACACACAACTGAAAAATGTAATTGCCAGAGATACATGAAAGTTACTTAAAAGAGTGAAAGCCTCAAGATCTGAAATGAAAGATAAACTGAATAGATTCAAGGGAAATTAAACACTCAAGAAGAATCATGAACTTGAAGACATCAATAGAAAAATCCAAATTGAAATGAAGAGAAAAAAAATTTAAAAAATGAGCTGGGCCTGGTGGCACACACCTGTTATCCCAGCAGCTCTGGAAGCTGAAACAGGAAAATCACGAGTTCAAAGCCAGCCTTAGTGATGGTGAGGTGTTAAGCAACTCAGTGAGGCCCTGTCTGTAAATAAAATACAAAATAGGGTTGGGGATGTGGCTCAGTGGTAAAGTGCCCCTGAGATCTATCCAAAAAAAAAAAAAAAAATGAACAAAGCATCAGTAAAATGCAACTAATAAAATCCAAATACCTAATGTGTGGTAATTGATTCCCTTAAGGAATAATAGAGAGGGGGTCAGTTAAAAAAAAAATCTGAAGAACAATGGCTGAAATTTTTCAAATTTATTGAAAATTATGAACCCACAGATCCAAGTGACCCAATGAGACCCAAACACAAGAAACAGAAGAAAATAAAAGGAGTAGCACATAAGCAAATTACTCAAAATCCTTTTTAAAAGCTAGGGGAAAAAAAAGACATCTTAGAGTCAGAGCAACATCAATACAGATGGTTATAGATTGCTAGATTGCTAGAATGCTAGAAATGAATGCTATCAAAATCTGTGCTGGTTGAAAATAATTTGCACAAATAAAGGCAAAAATAAGGACTTTCAAACATAAAATGCTGAAAGAGTTCCTTGCAAGTAGATCAACACTATAAAAAATGTTAAAAAGAAATAATTGAGGTAGAAGAAAAATGATTCAGAGAAATATGAGTCTATACAAAAGAATACAGAACATGAAAATTTTTACATAAGTGTGTGTGTGCATTTACATGTATGTACTCAATTTTTTTCAAGATAGGTACATTTTTAAAATATAGATGAAGTGGTATAGGTTTATACCCATCAAATTCTCTTTCTCCAAAAGCAATGATAAAACTGGAAGTGAGGATGGTCAAAAATAGTAACTAAAGGAATCTGGAAACTGACCAAAAGACATACAATAAATTGAGAAGCATTTGCTCAAGAAAATCTATTGAATCTCAATAATGATAGTGGGAGCCTATATGATTATAGCCAGAGGCTGCCTCTACCTCTTCTTGGCACTAATCCTCTACTTGGGATGGGGAGTAGAGCACATGGAAAAATCCAATATCTCAGTTAGCCCGAGATTTCAACACCTGTTGGGTAGTAACAACTGACTGGTTGAGCAGCCAGCAGCTGAATAGAAAAGAACCATATTCATACTCAAAGTCAGGGAATACATCTCTGAAGAAGTGACATTTAAGCAGAGACCTGAATGGTAGGATATAAAGATGAAAAAATTGAGAAGCAGCAGTCTAAGCAGATAAACTGGATGTTAAGACTCCATAGTGAGGAGTGTGCTTGGGAGAGGCATCAAAAGAAGCCATGGTGGGGAGGGAGCAAGATGTGGGGATGGTAGGAGGTGAGACTAGAAAAGTATGCAGGGGAATGGTCTTTCAGCATCTTCTGAGTCCTTCTGAGAAGTGTGTATGCTATCTTAGGAGCAATGGAGGTGAAAGATTGTAAACACATAATCAGTTACATCAGATGTGCATTTTAAAAAAATACCTTTAGCTGCAATGTAACATAAATATAATATACTAATGGGTAGAGACAGGGAAACTAAAATTGGAAAGCAATTGCAATAATCCAGGAGAGTCTAGAAGTGCGGTAAGCTAGAGAGAAGTGAAATGATTTAGGGAATAATTTGGACATACAATTATGTGCAGATACAGAGATTTGTCAAGAGTGATTCCCATACTTATAGCATAAGTTCCTGATGAATGATAGAATCATTAACAGACATAATGAATACCAGAGGAAGAGTGTTTTAGGGCTAGGTGTGAGTCAGTTCAAGAAAGCAATCTGGGACTCAGTAAGTTTTAAGTACTTGTAAGGCAACTAATTCACTAGCCCAAAATCACCTGTTTTCTCAATAATTGGACCTATTGTTTAACTCTGAGATCTAGAGATTATTACAGACTGCAAATTCTGGTAGTAATTAGTGATATTTAAAAATTGCTAAAAATGATTATGCATTTAAATTAAATTAGTTGCCATCATATATCCAACTTTGTCTGTTCCACTGTAAGTTATTAAATATGTATTGATATTTTATTCAACATTTACTTTCAGCACAATCTTTAGTTACACTCTTTTTAGATCTAATAGTTTGCTAACAAGTTTAATCTGGGAGGCAATTAAAAATGCATCATTTGGAATTGTGCAATAAATGTGATAGAAATTAGAAAGATTAAAATATGGCTTATTACACCCCAAAATATGATAGGCCGTTTTGTCTCATATGATTTTAGGGTAAGTATTAGTACTTTTCTACTTAACATCAAATAAAAACCTTAAGGTTATATGATTATAGCTCAGAATAGTTAATCTTTTTTATTCCTAGAGCAAGATATGTCTTCTATCTACACTGTGACACAAAGTGAGAATCAGAAGCCTGTTCCCATGTTCAGCCTGACTCTCTGAATCCACATTTATCCTCTCCTGCACAGGCTCCTTAGCAGTTGGAGGGCAAAAATCAAGCCTTATGGATCTTCCTTAGCATGGTAACTTGCACAGAGTAAATAGTCTGTAAATAGATACCATACTGAATAGAATTAGTACTTCTTCTAACTTAATTTGAGTATTTTGTATGTTTTTCAGAACAGGCTTAGACAATCTAGACCAGCATTCTCTAAAGACTAAAGATCATTATTAGCTGCAAAATTTTTCTTCATCAATGAAGGGAACTACTTCCACTCTCATCTCATGTTGTTATATTCCTACTAATGTATTTTCAAAACCCAAGTCTACCCGGAGTAGGGGCCAGTACTGGAAAGAAGGAGGTTCTATATGTACCCTCTTCTCTCAAAATTCTCTTCAAATTTTTCAAAATACACATTCCTTATTTTTTTGGAATAACAATAACTGGCTTACAAATATTGACATATAGGGATACTGTTAAATAAAGTCTAATTTTTCACTGTCACAGTCAATACTTAAAAATTAAAAAAAACAGTCAGTTACACATTTCACTCCATTCATTTTATTCTTGTGTGTGTGTGTGTGTGTGTGTGTGTGTGTGTGTGTACTGGAGATGGAACCCAGGGGCACTTAATCACTGAGCCACATCCCTAGCCTTCTTTATATTTTATTTTGAGACAGGGCCTCACTAAGTTGCTGAGGCTGGCTTTGAACTTGCAATCCTCCTGCCTCAGCCTCCTAAACTGCTGGGATTGTAGGCATTCATTTTATTCTTAATGCCTGACTTGAAATAAGGAGGAAGTACCAATACGTGAATGACAAACTCATAAATCCCAGAGCACTCACCATCTCTACATCTATCAATTCCACATTCCCAGCAATTCACTCAACTTTCTGCTTTCTTCCTTGCTGGCCTTATTCAAAGAATAGGCACATTAATAAACATAAAAGTACGATAAAACAATGGAGCCAGTTCAATACAACCTGATAGGAAAAGAACACATTGCTACAAGGTCACTAGAAAATGACACTGTACAGGAACCCCAAAAGTCAAAGAATAAGGCAGAACAGAAGGGCAGAATAGATCCAAAAGATGATCAACCTTGCTAAAGACCTGGGAGAGTTGGGCTTCAAAGCCCAGCATCGCAGAGGATGTGGATTTGGAGTTCTTAGATCATATGTTAATGTTATTAAAACCTTATGAAAGTGGATAACAAATGCAAGAGAGAACTTTTAAGAGTGAAATACAAGGGTGGGGACAAGTCTGCAGAGAATGCTGAAATTAGACAGATGGTGCTGCCAGGGAGGGGACTCTAAGAACAGCACTGCCACCCCTCCACCACCTCATCCTTGGTTTTAAAATGGTAAAAGGGCCTTTTAGGTAGGCAAAGCATATGTCAAGCCAGGAAACCCTGAAAACATACAATGTTTAAAGGAATAATGAATAGCATTGCAAGTGGAATTTAAAGAAATGAAACTGAAAAGAGAATTTGCATATAAGAGTCATTATGTGCCAAGAAAAGCAATTTGGATGTTATTTGCAATACAAACAGCAGTGGAAATACAAATTGAAAAGAAAATAACTATCACTTTTGGTTATAAACTGTATTGTATTAAATTATTGTCAAAATAAGAATGCAAAGTTTTATGTTTGAGTAATTATTCTTACTACTAATAAAAACAAGACAAGGCAAGGGCTGGGGATGTGGCTCAAGGGGTAGCGCGCTCTCCTGGCATGCGTGCGGCCCGGGTTCGATCCTCAGCACCACATACAAACAAAGATGTTGTGTCCATCAAGAACTAAAAAAATAAATATTAAAAAATCGCCCCCCCTCTCTAAAAAAAAAAAGTCACAAAACAAGAAATGTTATGTGACTATTAAAAAAAAAAAAAGACAAGGCAAAACCACTACTAATCAAGGATGTACTGTGGCTGTTTTACAAACTGTAGTGATTGTTAACACTTGTATTTTTTACAGTAGGAGCTTTTTGTGGTGAACAGTTCCTTTTGCTGATCTCAGGGGTGCACACAGGTGCAATGATAGCTGCAGTCTTTCCAGGGATAAGGCTCACAACTTTGGTCTTTCTGCTATGAATGTTTAATACAAGAGACTAGAGTAAGACCTCCTCTTGAAGACCATCAAGGTAATGGTAAATTCCCATCAAAAAGCATGTTATGCTTTCAAATCAGTTAACCTGAATCCATTTCCAAACTAATGGGAGAAGGAAGTGGCCACTTTCATGGAAGCGTCTCAGACACTTCAGCAGGGAGTACCTTGGTAAGTCCAGGAGACACTGGAAGGAAGGAAATGACAATGGCAAGAAGGAAAAGACCTGGATAGTAACAGAATCTGCATTAAATGCTTCCAGAAAATATGGAAAGCAATGGAAGAGTTAGAAAACCAAATGGAAAGAGGGACCTGTATGTGATGCTACCAGGAAGCAGAAATGAAGCCAAGACTAACACAATGATTCACCCTGGGAAGGAGCTCTTTGGATGAGTCTTCTGAAATCACTCATTGTGTGTGAGGTTCCCAAAGTGGAGAGGATAGTGTTCAATAACTCCCTCTGTATCACAATGCCATTGCCCCCTGCACTAAAAGAACCCATAAATTCCTGCTCCCATGCTTCGTGTTGCCATGAGCACTGACTATACTTTGCATCTGGAATGTTATACCAAGGCCCATATGTTAAAGTCTTTGTCCCCAGCTTGGCACTTTTGGGAAGTGGTAGGACCTTTGAGAGATGGGGCTTAGTAGGAAGAAGTTAGTCCATTTGGGATGTGCCCTTGAAAGGGGATATTGCAACCTCAGGGCTCTCCTTTCTCTTTTTGCTTCCCAGCCACCATGAGGTAAATAGCCATGTGATACCACACACTCCTTGACATTATGCAGTGTGCTTCGACAGTCCCAAAGCATTGGGGGCCAAGTGACCATGGACTAAATCTCTGAACCTGTGAGCCAGAAAAAGATTTCTTCTTCTCAGTTTGATTATTTCAGGTCTTTTGTCACAGTAATGGAAAGCTGACTAATACCAGCACCCTCCACAGTGCCGATCTCACTATCCATGAATATTCCTTCACTTTTTTATGTGATTTTATAACTTCTTGTTAGACAAAGCAAATAAAGAATTTTAGAATCATCTCTCACACCCTGCACTAGGCATAGTTCTCTCAAGAAGTCAGTGTCCAATAAATTTTTATATAATAAGGGGATAAAGAAACAACTACATGTATAGTATAGCAATTATGAGAATCAAATTTGGAAGAAATACGTGAATCTGTTCTTAAATGTAGATCCAATATGTAATAGTTTGGGCATGGGGTGTGGAAGGCCAACCTGACAGAAAACCAAGTCACTGGCTTAGTCCCCAGTTTTCTAGACAATATTTTGTTATTTTTTTTCTTTTATGTTAATTTAAGAAATATCAAAATTGCAACAATATGATTAACTCACACCTCTATTTCACTGAATGCTTGTAGTCTGTGCTTTCCTTGGCTGCATATTTCACTACTTTTATCATCAGTTGAGAAAAGAGGGAAAACGTAATACCCAAATGACATTTCCAAGCTAAAATTAAATTAAGTTGCAGGCACTGTACAAAACAAGGTTCCACTGGGAAGCAAACAAAAAAGTGGAAGGAAAACAGGACAATTGCACCTAGCAGCCACCATGTGTCCCATACGAAGGGCCATCTCAGCATCAGAAACAGCACCATCAGTCACAGTAAATTACTGTTGTTGATTTGAACATCATTACTTTTTTTAAAGTGCTGACTTTGAAGCAATTATCTGGCTAACCTCTGAAAATCTAAAGGTAAATAAAGCTCCATTCAAGTCCTCCTTTGGAAGCCAGGTTCCTTATGGAAGCTTTTTGTTTAAAAAAAAAAAAAATTCTACTCCAACAGCAGTGTAAGGCATGAAGAGTTGCTTCCAGTTTCAGTGTAGGTTTTACAATATGTCACTCTGATTCTGATTTCAGGCAGGGATAAGAATACTTACTGTATGCACATCCATACACTTCAATCCGCATGCCAATCCTGCCCTTGGAGTTCCAGGCTAAAGGCAGGAAACGCAAGAACCTGGCTTCCAAGGGAGGCTGAAGTCTGTAATGCACCACGCTGTCTGAGTTTGTGTTTCCTGGAAAGCCCTGGGAGAAACCAGAAAAAAGGGATAAAATATCTGTGAGATGCTATCTCCTCATCAATGATCAATGCCTTGTTCACTTTGTTAATATGCAAAACGTGCTAGTGTTTAAGCAGATGTGATCCCCTCTCCCTAGTCCTTGTATTAATAACCATTGCCCAAGGTCCCTTATTTCCAGGATTGTTTAAATTTCACAAGCACCATTAAACCAGCTATACACATACTACTCTCAAAGGCTTGCTTTTAGAAAGTAGTTCACCCCCTAATCCCTTTTACTAATCTTCAAGTATAGCAACAGAAACACAGGAAGCCACATTCCCTGGCCCTGGAATAATAAAAATCTAGGGCCAATGTGGATATAGAAAAAAGGGTCTTAAAAGCCTCTGGATTGATCTGTTCTTATCATTCATGTTGTTTGAAGAACTGCATCATTAGAATATTGTTGAAATAAAGCATTTCTAAAACTCAATATTAAGTTGCAGGCTTTTACTGCTTAGTTTTACCTCCTGCTGGGAATATTAAACCAAGAAAGAAGACAGGTTTCTCTTACTCAGCAGAATGTGAATAGCTCAGGTTTCTCAGTACTACTCCCTTCCCAATCAGAAGGAACATTTTATCAGATATTTGGAAATATAATGTTTGTTTGCAAAGAGGTTGTAAATAAAGAAAAAGCCAGAAAAAATATTTCCAGTGGCATCAAGACTGTATATTTAAAATAATGTATTTGTATTGAAAACAATACTAGATATGTTACAAATATAAGTGCATGTAGCTTAATATATGGCCATAAATACATTTTCTGAAAAATAATGAATTAAGTCCCCATATTTGAAAAGTTATGGAAAAGAATAAAATAAGTGTATTTAGCATTGTGGAATAAAATGCCTTAATGAGTGTTTAATAGTGTGTGCACATCTTATGGGCAACTTGAAGAAACTGTTTGCTCAGAATTAAACGAAGCATTGAACTGTATGTCCATACAATTTTGAGGGCATTTTAACAATTCAGACAATAGCATTTTCCCATTAGCTTCCTCTATGTATTGAATATAGTAACATGTAAAATAGGATATTTTGACAAAATTTAGAAAACTTTCTCATTGATAAATGCCATTGACCTTAAGTATCATGATTTTGCATTTAGGTTAGTATTAAAATAGTCTAAATGTATGAAATTATTTTACTTACCACCTGGATCAGTCTGGGGTGGGTTTGGAGAATGTCTATGATCATCGAGGCCCTTCTCAGGGCCCTGATCCATTATACTCATATCCCCAGCACCTCACAAGGTACATATATCCTGATGGTGCCATGCATGCCATGAACTTGTCACCACTGATTACATCTGTCTTATTTCCCAGGTGATTTAAATTCTATCCATGACCAGTTCAGTTCAAGCAAATGGAAGGCATTCAATGGCTTTGCTGCAGGATAGATGTTCCTTGACTTACAATGGGGCTATACTCCCAATGAATCCACTGTACATTGAAAAAATGGCGACCCAAAAAGGCATTTAATACACCTAACCTAAAAAACAGTATATCAATTCAGGATACTGACGAGTGAGTATCTATTTGTTCCCCATGAGATGCACGAATGACTGAACTGCATCTCACTGCCATTGCCCAGCACTGTGAAGAGTACTGGATCAATATAATATTCTGGGGGGAAAATCAAAGTTCAAAATTCAAAGTACAGTTTCTACTGAATGCACACAGCTTTTGAACCATTTTGAAAGTCCTAAGTGGAACTGTTATAAAGTCAGGGAATATCTGCATCAGAAATTCTTCAAATTAAATCATATGTGCTGGACTGAAAGGAGTAAAAGAACCATGGTACGTGCTTGTTACCAACAATGACCATTCTTTTTTCTTTTCTTTTGGTACTGGGATTAAACCCAGGGGCCCTTAACCACTGAGCCACATTCCCAGTCCCCCCCCCCTTTTTTTTTTTTTTTTGAATTTTGAGACAGAGTATCACTAAATTGCTGAGGCTGGGTTTGAATTTGTAATCGTCCTGCCTGAATCTCCTCCCAAGCTGCTGGGAAGACGGGCATATGCTACGGCGCCCAGCAACACTCACCATTTTAAAGAGTCCTTGCCTAACAGATATTTGTGCATTGACTCAAAGTCAGGGCTAACAGGGCCATTTCTAGTCTTAGTCATTCTCTCTGGTGCAGGTTCCTTGTCCTCCTTATAGACCAAGCTGAATCAAAGCGACTTTATACAAATTCATTTCTAGATGTGCCATTCTCAAGGATTCAAGGTCCTTTCTTATTTGGGGGCACTACAAAAGCCAGCCAGTGAATCACCATTTCTTAACTAAGTAATGAAGGGCCTTTGTCAGTCTGAGTCTAAATCATTTCATGTGTTCACATGTGTTCCCTCCTCAAGAGCAGGGCTGCTTGAGCTTCAGAATGTATGTTCTGTCCATTTCAGCACAGGTCCTTTATTCTGGTGTGCTGGCAGAAGAAACAGGGGCACTGAACCAGTTCATCTCATCATAAAGCTCCACGGTAGAAAAAAATAAAGAAAATAAGATAAGAAATCAGGCCCTAAAGAGAAGGCCCATGCTCCCTGTGCAGAGCAACACAATATCACCGCCTTGAGTTGGCACGAAAGGCCACATGTCAGGCTAGCTCCTGGCTGATTCTAGGAACTTGGATTTGGGGAGGTCTCTTGCCAAACCCAGAACTGATGAGAGTGATGGCCTGTTACCTAAACCACCAGGATAAACAATGTGGATTTTGTTGAGCAGCTGCTTTGTTTCTGAGAATGCTGAGTTTCATATTTGCTACACAGAGTTGCTACATGACTGACCTTTTCATAAAAATCCTGGTATCCCAGACTGATTGTCAACATTTCATGTGTGTCCTCACAAGTCACTGCTAGAGGATCTGAGCATTTCCTGTGCAGCTCCACTCGGGGAAGAATCTGGGGAGCTAGTGTCTGGTTTTCTCCAGATCTTGCACCTAGCTGATCAGGGTCTGTACCCTACAGTTGTAAAACTCATGAGCTGCATTCTGTGAGTCTCTTGGTGAATCACTGAACCCAGAGGTGGTCTTGGAAACCCGTGACAAAGGACAAATCAAGTGCAACATGCAGAGGCAAAGACTCAAAACTGAAGGAGCCTAGGACAAGCGCTACCTCGATGAGAACCATACTCAGCTAGCTCTGCATCACTGCCCTTCCTTCCACCTTTCTTACTCAAAGGATTCTTTCCCTGCACTTCCACACTTTGTGTAATAATCACAGGGCAGAGGAAGGTTCATGGCATGCTTGTACCTCTAGAGAACTAGGGCAGCTCTATATCTTTCTCAACATGTTGCTCATTTGGCTAGTTCATTGCTTCTGAGAATGACATCATTATTGTGCTTACAATAAAGTATTCAAATAAATAAATGCACTGATGTTCTTATTAACTGTAAGATTTTGGTAGAGTAGTTTAGGCGAAGTACGGTAGGACTAATCCTTAGATTTACTCACACTACAGTGTGTTTATAGGGGAACATACTATCACCAAGTTTGGTACCTTTCATTAAAAAAAAAAAATAAAGGAGGAGAAGGAGAAGGAGAAGGAGGAGGAGGAGGAAGTTGTTATTGTTGTTGTTGTCATTTCTGAGTGGTGGTTCCAGTTCTGCATTCAAAGAAAGTTCATTGAAAAAACATTTAGCCTGGGGCTGGGATTGTAGTTCAGTGGTAGAGTGCTTGCCTAGCATATGTGAGGCACTGGGTTTGATTCTCAGCACCATATATAAATAAATACAATAAAGGTTCATCTACTACTAATATACATATATTAGTAGTAATATAACAATATAAAAATATTAGTATATATATACATTTATATATAGTATATATGTATATACACTATATATATACACACACAAATCAAAACACATAAATGTTTGTGTATATACACATAGAAACACTTAAAAATATGTTAAAATAAAATTACTATTTTTTAAATTCTGTATCTTAAGTTAATCTGGTTGTTTTACTGATCAAATAAAGATGGCTTTTTTCTTGGCACTTTAAATTTGAGTTGTCACCTAGTTACTATAGGCTTAAACAGATAAACAAAGGAAGAGCCTGGAGGTCATTTAGACAAATAAACCAGGCACAGAGAAACAAACAAAGCATAATCTCACTCATAGGTGAAATCTTAAAAAGTTGATCTCTTAGAAGTTAAGAATAGAATAATGATTACCTGAGCCAGGGAGAGTAGGGCTAGAGGTGAGCATGGTTGCTCATGAATACAAAGTCAAATTTAGATGAAAAAAATAAACTCTGGTGTTCCATTGAAAGATAGGGTGACTATGGTGAAAATAATATAGATTTCAACATAGCCAGAAGAGGGGATTTTGAATGGTTTACCAGAAAGACATGATAAATTTTGGAAATAATGGATATGTCAATTACCTTGTTTTTTTTGTTGTTGTTTTGTATTTTTTGGTACTAGCGATTTAACCCAGGGGAGTTTAAACACTGAGCAAGGATTTTGAGACCAGGATTACAAAAAGAGCCTGAAGGTCGCTAAGTTGCTTAGGGCCTCAGTAAATTGCTAAAGCTGGCTTTGATTTGCTATTCTTCTGCCTCAGCCTCCCAAGCTGCTGGGATTGCAGGCCTGTGCTACCATGCCCAGCAATTACCTTGTTTTGATCTTCACAGTGTATATACATGAATGGAAATATCACACTCTGCCTCACAAATATGTACAATTATCATGTGTCAATTAAAAATGAAATAAAACTTATCTTTAAAAAGCTATTATGCCAGTTCAAGAAACAAAGAGAAAATAAGAAAAGAGGGAGGGAGAAAAGAAGGAAGGAAGGAAAGAGAGAGGGAAGGAGGGAGGATGGGGAGAAGGAAGGAAAAAAAAGGAAGAATTATACAGATTAAGAAAATCCATTTTATAACTCCTGGGCAAATCACAATGTATGAAGTCATAGGAAAATGACCAGTCTGTCTCCAAATGTCCCTTCGCTTCTGCCCTATAGTATCTGAGGGGCTATCAAGATGTTAAAAACTTCATTTACTTGATTCTTGAAAGCTGTTCAATCTTTAGAAGTCTTTGCAGAAATGTGGTTAGGGTCTTAAATCCATATACCCTTCCACAGATATTCACATAGTGACCATCCTGGACAGGTAACTGAAAGCCCAGTCCTTGTCCCCAATGCCAATTAAATAATGAGAACATAGTTTTGAGAAAAAGGAAAAAGTTGTTTTATTGCTTTGCTAGCAAAGGAGAAACACAGGGGACTCTAATCCCTGAGGCTGTGATTCTACCCATCAGGGGAAAACAGAGGGCTTTCAGAGGAGCTATTCAAAGGCTAACATTCCAGGTGTGCCCTGACAGAGGGTCCCAGGGAAAGGTGAGGTACATTTGGATTCACTTCTTAATTTGGGAGATATTTACTTCCTAGATTCCTAGGCAGACATCTCCTTCCTGTGGAACACAGATAACTGAAGGTGATCTTGTTTCTGGCCACCCAGGTTAGGGAAGGGGAGAGGGAGAAGAGGAAAAGAACATGTCTTTTTAAAAATAAGCCTCAGAGCATATATTCAGAGCTTATATTCAAAAGGTGAAGTGGCCCACTATTACAAGTGGGCTGCAGGGCCACGATAGGCATGGCAGGTGCAGCTGCTTTCCTAGTGGAGCTTCCATTCCAGCATCCTTTATTCCTATTTGAGACCAATACATCACACTCCATGATTAGAAAACAGTGCTCATATCTAAGAAGATGAAATGACAAAGGGATTTCTGTGCCCCCATCCTATTTTGCCTCAGGCTGATTCTGTGGACAGAACGTAAACCATTGGGAAAGACAGTGCTGGGGTAAATGCTTCTATACCAAGTCTTTCTAAGATGGTGTTATGGTCTTACCATTTTTCACTTTTATTGTACAACTGTCTCTTCTCTGGGTACATTTCAGAGAAAAATCTTAAGCGAGCATTCAGCTAAACCCATAAAAACGTACTGTAGTGTGATCAAGTGGTTATTTTAACAATTTATAATTATAGCTTCTAACATAAAAGCTGCTTCACATTTCACATGTCGGGCTTGTTAGGAGTCAGATAAATTCCTGAATGTGTGCAATCTCTATTATATTTCTGTCCTGAGTTATTTTTCTTAAACATTTTTATATTGGCTTTTAAGAGAAGAATTTAAGGGAAAACTTTGACTGCTGTATTTTATTCTTATTTATTTAAAATTTTTATTGGTGCATTAGAATTATATAGAATAGTGGACTTCCTTGTCACATATTCATACATGCACATAATCCAATCAGTTTCATTTCCCAGCACCTCCCTTTTCCTCCCCTCCTAGAGTGGTAGAAGTTCCAGTGAAAGGTTGGCATTTTCCATTCACTGTCCACTGCTCAGAGGTTCACTTCAGAACTAGCATCCTCTGTCTTCTGCTGCTCTGCCTTTCTTGTCTTTGAACCTGCCTCAGGCCACGTGTGCCTCCTTTCCACAGGTTACAGGCCCTGAGGGGTCTCTGTTCAGATTCCTGGTTTCTAAGAGGGACACAATGGGAGGGCCCTGGACACCAGGGGAGTGCCCACAGGGTCCCATGATGACAACAAGTGAATAGAGAAAAAGGACAGCAAGAATGCTCAGAACTGCTGTCCCCAAGCTTCCTCTCCTGGGCAGTGCCCTGATTGAGGCAGAAATAGATGCTCAGATATTGAGTGCCTCAGACCTTTCTGCCATATTTGAATTCTGTATAAATTTAGTGAGACAATGATCGATTTTTTTGTAGGAAAAAAAAATTCTTTTTTAAATCCAGAAGATCTAATTCAGAGTTCCTGACCTGTTCTGATTCTAACTGTGTATTAATCTCTTAATCTCAATTCTGACAACTACTTCCTGCCCCCACCCACAGGGAAGATGTGATAGTGTTTTACCCACTGTATAAAAACACTTTCATCATCCAGAGCTCATGGGATGAGGCAAAGGAAGAACACTGTGAAAGAAGAAACAACAGCAGCAGAAAGAGAAGTTTTATCTTCCTGTAATAGTAATATATGTACTTTATTTTGGAAAGCACCAGGAGCTGGGTGCCCCAGGACCCAGCTTTCCATATGCTGATGGACACGTGGGAATCTGAGCAGAGTGCTGAGTTCACCATCATCTAACAGAAAACAGTTCATTTCCCTAATTTACAAGCAACCAAGGCAGGTATATTTTTAAACTGTGCTGAGATAGGAATAAGGTCTTAATTTCTCTTGGTCTGAGCAAGAAAAATAAGGTGGAGACTAAAAAGAAAAAGCTGATGTTGACAGAAAATGGATATTTTTATTACAAATAAATGCAGTTTAGGAACACTAAATGTTTTCCTAAACAGTCTTTCTAGAAGGTTTTTCTGACTCCCATATATTAATAAGGTATCAGGGAGGTGGTCTCCTGGGCACTGGCTCACTACTGCTTGGCTTGAGTTCTCTCAGCACCCCCCTACCTTTACTTACAATCCCACAATTCCACATTTGCCTTGGTGCTCATGATCATCAGTCATGGTTTATGGCTAGCTAAATCCTACCATGTTAAAAAAAAAAAAGCACTAAATGAGGAATTCACGCAACAAATAATTTAGGCAGAAGAAGACATCCTTCTTTTACCTTCTTTTTTAAACACCGAATAACTTTTTAAAACATGAATTAAAAGATGTGTCAAAGATGTTCAATCATGCACAAGTAAATTTGAAACTAAAACTCTCCATATGCCTCCCTTGGGCCCTTTAGTGCTTACAATTTACTAAAGGACCTTTATTTAATCCCCCCCCCAAGTGAATGTAATTTCACTCATATAATTTTGGTATGTTTTATGAAAAAGACAATCAAACATGCCACTATCACCTTTTCTATTACTATGAAGAGTTAGGTTGACCTTTGTTCAACACATTTTTTGGTATGATTTTTAAGTCTCAGTTTACTAAACTAGACTAATTATAAAACTATGATGTATCATAACATAATTATTCATCATTACATGATGGGGAATGTTCTGAGAAATGTGTCACAGAGTATCCCATCATTGCGCAGGCATCACAGAGTCCATTTACACAAATAGATGATATAGGAAAATTGCTTAATGTGACCACTTAATGCAGTCAAGAGACATAATAAGCAGGAGCTGTATGAGGCTGCTGGCAAATTAATTGGTCTTACAGTAAACTTTTAAAAATATAAGCAAAAGGAGCACACACTAAAATAATGATAAAAAATATAGTACAGTAATTCTACAATCCAGTAACACAGTAATTATCATTCTTAAGCATTATTCTATTTACATAACTATATGTGCTACACTTTTTATAAGACAGTGCAGAAGGTTTATTTACACAAGCCTCATTGCTTACATGTGAGTAATGCATTGCACTACTCCAGTTACCACATTACTCCCTTATAATAGGAACCACCATCATATATATGGTCCATCACTGCCAGAAATGTCTTTGGCAGGGCTTGACTGTCCCAGTGATATAAACCCCATCAGTGCAGCTTAAATACCAACATGCTCAAAGAGAATATAAGTGATCCACAATACTCCTAGGAGCTGCAAAATTTTGCTTGTTGAATGTATTAATCGTGTTTATCTCATCTACTGCTTTTCAGTCTTTTATGACATCATTCTGTTAACATAGCTGTCCTTTTCATTTCAACAATAATCTGGTGATTTAATACTAGGACTAATGTGAAATATTGTCTATCAACTGCTCCCTATCATGGTCCAGAAATTAAGCTGTAATATGCCCTATACACAGTGAACCATTGCTTTTAGAAAAGCAAGCAGCTTTCCTCTAGAAATGAAGTCAATATTTCACTTACAACATTAAGTAAAGGCTGACCAGTGAGGAGATGATCTAGGCATAAAAATGGGTGTTGGAACATGGTTATGGGAAGCCACACTAGTGTCTGAGGCAGATGAGAGGTCACACACAACACAGCACTGGAGCTGTGACTAAAATGCAGCAGATGACCTTTGCTGTGAGGTCAGGCCACATTGCACAGAGGATGAGGCTGCCCTGCTTCCTTCCCCATTCCAGGTCTTAGGACTTCAGTAAAGTGCAGTTTAAACATTGGAAAGGAGAGGGCATTTCAGACAAGGGAATCTCTGTGCAGGACACTGAGACATGGAAAGAGATGATGTGACTATGGGACCAGTGGGTACTGGATGGCACTTGGCTGTAAAGAGAAGGAGGAGAAAGTTGATTCCAGGCAGGTGGATTAGAGACACACTACAGTGATTCTGGAATATCAAAACAAGTAAGGGAGTCTGGATCCCACAGCAAGGCAGAGCTAAGGAAGTCTTTCAGGCTGAAGGGACAAAGGCAAAATTGGTCCTCAAGAAGACTGCAGGGATGGACTGAAGGAAAGTCTTGCTGGGAGCAAGCTAGGTGAGTTTGCTTCAAAAGACAAAATAGTAGAAGATTCCTATTTTAAATACAGTATCAGAAGCTGAGATAATGAACAATCAAGAATGGGTGACAACAGAGATCCTTCTTCATTTGGAATACACCAATTCTTTGAAGCTGCTACAATTTCAAGTTGGGTTGGCTCCTAGAGCACAATTAGGTTTTGGTTACCCTCTTTTCTAAACAGCTACAGTTAAATAAAAGTGATAGTAAGCTGCCCTTCCTCCTGGGAGAGGGGTGCAGGCCAGCCTTCTCTCTGTTTCCTCCTCTGAAGACTAGGCTCATCACCTGAGCCCTTCAGAGCCTGTCCAGGTCCCTGAGCCCCTGGTCCTTTCATAATCTGTCAGAGTGGTGAGCCAGGCTTTCCTGCTTACGAAAGCCCTGCCTTTCCCCCCTCTAGGTCTCTGTTGGGAAGAAATATGGGCCAGGGCTTCAGAAGCCACCCCAAACAGAACCTCTCAACCCTAATGACCTACAGTTGCCAGCAGCCTCTAGATAAGACTAGTTAGTGCCAGTGGGGTTTGAGAACATGACCCAGAAGAAACGGTCATATAGCTGTGGCCTAAGGATTACAAGTTTACAGTCTGTCTGGGCAACTTAGCAAGACTATCTTAAAATAAAAAGGGCTGGGGATGTAGCTCAGTGGTAAAGCACTCGAGCCATAGATGCCACTGTAAATACTGGAATTAAAAAAAAGAGAGAGAGATATGGATTATTTAGTGAGTCCATGAATTGGCCTCACTTTGCCCTGAGTGAAGATCACAACCACATGTCCCTCAGGGAAAGCCAGACAGAAATGGTAAGTGTAGGTCATGAAAATGGGCATAGATAGGGAAGAACTGGGGAAGAGAAGGGTTTCAGTGTTGGGTAACTGTGAGCATCTTCAGTGCCCTTGAAATCTTAAGTGGCAACATGTTCTGTCTTCAGCAGCATCTGGAGGGATTGAGCTGTCCCTCAATGGGAGGAGTAGAGCTATCTGGAGGAAGCATGTACAGTTAAGCACAGCTTACTATTTCTCTGTAAAAGTGATATTAACCACGTGCAGGCCAAAAACCTTCTTTGCACATGATAGGTGGGCAAAGCAAAGATGCTTTTCATTCAGCAGTGACTGAAATTTATATTTTTGTTTCCAGTTGAAAAGCATGAAAAAAGGACAAATAAAAATATAGAATACTAAAATATACAAAGTGCACTTTTGCAACAGATTTGCTACTAAAACTATAATTTTTAAAATAAAGGAGAATAATGGCAATGAGATGGTAGACAAGTGAACTCCAGGACCTTGATCTCTCATAGAAACATTGAACAACTAGAAACACTAAAATAACTTTACAGGAGAATAATGAAAATTTTAAAAGAAGCTGAATTCCCAATGGTAAGAAATGTTTTACATTTTTACTTGTCCCTGCCCTATGTTGCAGTTTGGGGAAAGAAGCAGCTGGACTCTCAGTTACTTGCACAACCCAGAGACAGCAGAGAAGAATGATTTGCATTCTTTTTTGAGGAACTGGTCCCTGAAACACCAAACAACAAGAGCTCAAAGAGCCAGAAGTGGCTCAGAATAGGGGAAACCATTGGAAGTAATAGGTACAATTCATGAAAACCATTCTGATAGAAACTACAATGCCCAAGGCGGGAGACCACTGACTGAGGAATATGATAGAACAGCTCAAGGTCCCTAGAAAAAGAAGGGTTAGACTCTCAGGGAAATTCAAACTTGGTGGAAGCAGCTGCATATAAGGAGTATTTAGCAAAAAAAGGCACACGCAGGTCCTAAGGTGACACACAGGCATACGAAGAAGGCAAGAGAGAAAAGTGGTAGGAAAGTTATTGCATAAGAGTTCTTAGAAGGCACAAGCCTTCAAGCAGGCTGGCTAGTGAGGGCCTCCTCATGCATGGAACCAGTGATTTTCTTAAATGCTCAATTTTCAACAAATGATCATAAGACACACAAAGAAATAATAAAACTTGGTCTATTCAAAGGAACAAAATTTCCTGAAATTATAGGTTTGGACTTATTAGATGAAGTCGTTTTGCTTTTCTCTCTCTCTCTTTCTTTCTTTCTTTCTTTCTTTCTTTTTTGTGTGTGGGGGGGCAATACTGAGGATAAAACACAGGTCCTCTTTCATGTTAGGCAAATTCCCCACTGAACTGAACTTTTGGAATTTTATTTTGAGTCAGATGTCACTAATTTGGCCATGCTAGACATGAACTTTCAATTCTCCTGCCTCATTCTCTCAAATAAACAATGGCTGAAAGAGCCCATTATCATTAGACTTGCACTACAAAAAATGCTGAGAAGAGTCCTTCAAGTTGGAATGAAAGGATACTAGATAGTAACTCAAAGCCATACAAGAGTATCAAGTTCCCCAGTAAAACTAAGAACAAGGTTTATTGTCCCTAAAGCAAAGAGGTACAATAATACACTATGTCCCTGAATGCCCCCTTTCTGTTCCCAAAATACCTTGCCAAGTTAAGGGAACAATGATAGTAAGACTGAGCTTGAAAGTCCAGATGCATACCATCTCAAATGGCACTGGCTTTCTCTTATGCACACTGGGACTTGAAGCACACCAGTGTTATCTGTAGAAAGCTACTTTCTTGCATGTACACCAGGGCAGTTGCTTCTTGGGATGCTACACAGACAGGCTAAGCTAGATAATGCTGATGATGTCACTCTTCTGCAGCCTAATATACAAAACCCTTCTCTGAGTGGGGACAGACATGGAACAGAAGGCTTTGTGGAAAGGATATGTACCACTTGCCCATCTAGCCACCAATGAACAAAACACTGAGAGAAGAGGCACTAGCAGGCAAAGCACTGTGAGGGGCGGAGGTGCTGTCAGCCTGTTGACATTGAACTCTTTTTTTTTTTTGGAGCAGTCTTAGATCTTTAGCAAGCTTTCCCCAATGAACCACATATCTCCCATGCTGCACTCCACTGCTCTGGCACAACTGGACTATGGACGACATGGATAAATTTAAGACCAGTTATTACTGTAGTAATATTATTATATTATTGTATTAGCAACAATTCATTTTTCTATAGGATTTGAAAAAATAATAATAATTATAATCCTATGTTGATGGGTACCAAATACATAAAGATGTAGTTTGTGACATCAGTGATATAAAGTAAAGGAAGCAGAACTATAAATGAGGAGTTTTGTGTGTGCTGATATTAAGCTGGTATCAGTTTAAAGTAGATTGTTTTTAACTTTTGGATGTTACATGTAATATCCGTGATAATCATGAAAAATTACAGAATTCACACAAAAGAAAATAAGAAGGAAATAAAAACTATGTACAACCAAATACTCAACTAAATACAATGAAAGTTGCTAAAACAAAACACATGTAAGACAGAGAAAACAAATGGCAACCATAAACCCATCGCTAGAAGTCATTACTTTAAATAAAAGTTGGTTAAGTTAATCAATATAAAGTTATAGACTATCATAATGATTTAAAAAAAAAAAACAGGATTCAACTATATGCCCTACAAGGGACTCACTTTAGATTCAAGTACAGATTGAATGTGAAAGGATAGAAAAAGATAGTTTATGCAATTTGGAGCAAAGAAGAGCCAGGATTGGTTATTAGTAACACCAGACAAAAACAAATTATGCCAAAAATTGTTTCAAGAGACAAATAATATCATATAATGATAACATGGTCTATTTACCAAAATGACAAAACAATCATAATAGATACATAGGTAGCAAACATCAAAAGCTTCAAATTAAATAGCAAACATTGACAATGAACAGAAATTGAAAATCTGAACAGAACAGAAATTAGACATACCCAAAAGAATGGTAGGAGACTTCAGTAGCACACATTCAGTAATGGACAGAATAACACAAAATCAAAATGAATTAGAAGACCTAGCCAACATCATCAACAAACTAGACCTAATGGAATATAGAAAACATTCTGCCCAACAAAAACAACATATACATTTTTCCCAAATGCACATGTAGCATTTTCCAGGACCATAGTCATAAGACAACAATTAATAAATTTTGAAAAATTCAAAGTGTCTTTGTATCATACAAACTATCTTCTTATCATAATGGAAAGAAAACTAATTAATGATTGAAGGAAAATTTACAAATATGTAGAAATCAAACAACATGTATTAAATAAACAAAAAAATTGAAAAAGAAATATAATAAGATTGATGAAAATAAAAATTAAGTGAATAGATAAAATGTATTTTCTCTCTCTCTAACATGAAAGATATTATGCTGAGTGAAATAAGCCAATCATGATATGACAAATACCATATCATTCTACTTCTATGCAGTACCAAGAGCAGCCAAACTCAGAGAAAGAAAGCACAATGGTTGTCACAGGGGCTCATGAAGGAAAGGTCAGTATTAAGTGGGCATGCATTTTCCCTTGGGTAAAAAAAAAAATGTTCTGAAGATAAATAATGATAATGATGATACAGCAAGGAGAATGTATTTAATTCCACTGAACTATTCACCTAAAATGAGTTTAAAATGGTCAATTTTGCATTTTATGTATTTTACTACATTAAAAAAATTTTAACCAAATAAAGGAGCTTCTTCATTAATGTGAAGATTGCCAATGAAGCCCACAGTGATTAGTGATACAGAAAGAAGATCGGAGCTTCTGGCATATAAACTTTCTATGGTGATGGGACCCCATCCACCTGTTCACACAAATACAGACCTCCTGTGCACTCTGGGGCTCTGCCACCTGTCTTTATCACTGTTTGCATGCCAACAACACAAAAAGACACTTGCCATTGCACTTCATTTGAAGTCACCCAGTGGCAATACACATACCCGCATCCTACTTCCCCACCAGGCACAAGAACAAGAGTCTCTTTACCAAACAAAACTTCACACACTGAGAGTCCCACTATTTCATCTACACATTACAATTACTGATACATTTTTATCTTAAACTAATGAAATAAAAAACTATGAATCATTAATCCAAATAAAAAGCAAAAAGACAGTACCAGGTACAGTGCTGCACCCAATAATCCCAGTTACTCAGGAGGCTGAGGCAGTAGGATCACAAGTTCAAACCCAGCCTCAGCAACCTACTGAGGCCCTATCTCAAAACAAAAAGGGTTGGGGATGTAATTCAGTGGTAAAAGCACCCCTGGGTTCAATACCCAGTTCAGAAAATAAAAATGAAAAAAAAAAAAGCTTCACCCCAGGATTCCATTGAGAGAGCAGACTATGATTTGTTTGATTTGGATGGTTACATCCACAAACTATAGTTGATCCGTTTTCATTCAATGTGCCTCCCACTGAAATCATCCAGTGAATTGAACACTGAAAGCAGAGTTTCCCAGGTGAATTTAGACTGGCTTCCTTGGGAACACAAATGGGCTGCCAAATAGATGGAACGGGTGTGAAGGCTACAAAGTCAGTCCCTGGCATCCAGCATAAAATGGTGCTAATAAGGAAAAAGATACCTGAGTAAAGAAATAAGTTAGAATAATAAAGCTAAAATCAGGAGAAAGAAAACAAATCAGAAAGCAAAAAACAAGAAGCTGGTATCAGCAAGCTCAACTGCAAATTAAGTTAACATGTGAAAATAAATTTGAAATAAAATTTGAGAATCATTTAGTGAATTATACACAGAAAGGAACCAGTCTACTCATATTCTTTGACCACCAGCCAAGAGGGCAAGTGAAGTAAGGCAGCAGCAATCAGGTGAACTGCTTCCTCTTCTGCAGGTGGGACCCACCCCTCCAAATTCTTACCTGCATCCTCAGTTCATCTTTTCTCCCTTTACCTAGTTGATTTTTGACCTGAGTCACAAAGAAAGCATTTTGCCCAACACTGAATGCTTCTTCAATGCTGCTTATGAACCTGGGGGGGACCATGCCTGGTCTCTGTCTCACCCTTGCTAGTGAGACAGAATCCATAGAGGCACCACACAGTTTGGGATCTTCGCTTCCATGTGGAAACTTGAACAAAGGTTACAGGCATCTATGAACAGGAGCACAACAAAACCAGGATCCAGTCAGGATCCTGCGTGAGCAATGCCCCAGGACTCCTTTGGCCACTGTCCTCGTGCTTGGGCACACTCAGCTTTCAGGTGACTCAGACTTGCCTCTTCCCTGCAAAGGCAGAGATAGACACCTAAAGTCTTCCTCTCTTCCCAATCCCCCCCCCCACCTCTTTCTTCCATGATCTCTGGGCATCTATCTCATTGCAGGTAAAACAGTAACAAAAATAGTAACAAAAAGGAAAATGAAAGGCTACCCTGATCTTGGAATATCCTAGAGGGCCGAGAAATTGAGAATGTGGCCCCTGAGTTAGGCATCCTGGGTTTCTAATCAGACTCTCTCAATGACCACTGTGAATCTGAGCTTCAGTTTCTTTGCAAAGTAAAGATGCTCATTAAGATTAAATAATGTTGGCTGGGGTTGTGGCTAAGCAGTAGAGCGCTTGCCTAGCATGTGTGAGGCCCTGGGCTTGGTCCTCAGCACCACATAAAAACAAATAAAATAAAGCTATAAAAAATTCTTTAAAAAATATTAAATAATTTGCTGGTTGCAGTGGCACATGCCTGTAACCCCACTGGCTTGGGAGGCTGAGGCAGGAGGATCATAAATTCAAAGCCAGCTTCAGCAATAGCAAGGCACCAAGCAACTCAGTGAGACCCTTTCTCTAAATAAAATAGAAAATAGGGCTGGGGATATAGCTCAGTGGTCAAGTGCCCCTGAGTTCAATCCCTGGTAACCACCCTCCCCCAATAAATAAATAAATAATGACTTCTGAAATGATTAAAATCAAGCCTGGTACACAGAATGTTATACACCACCGTTCTTCAACTTGACTCAAACTTTTGCTTCCTTTCTGGATTCCACTCCATGTCTCTCTCAGGAGTTCTATTCTCTCCTGCACACATATTATTCTTGCCATGAAGTCCAAAAGCATTTTGTAATGAATTTGTTATCAATGTCATATCACTGTTATTCCTCCCTTCTAAAAAACAGATCAAACAAAATGAGATAATACCTCTTCTCTTAGAAAACTATCACTTATACCCCACCTCTGACTTTCCTGGCTACATTTGCCAAGACTCTTCAAAGAAAAAAAATCAACAGGAGATACAGACAGATGACAGATACATAAAACAGATAAGACAGATGAAGATA
Source organism: Urocitellus parryii (assembly GCF_045843805.1). Classification (NCBI taxonomy): domain Eukaryota; kingdom Metazoa; phylum Chordata; class Mammalia; order Rodentia; family Sciuridae; genus Urocitellus; species Urocitellus parryii. Next base: position 704,241 of record NW_027551764.1, read on the forward strand.
TATAGAGACTTATTCTAGTACGTGTCTTACACCATTATGGAAGCCAAGAAGTCTTACAATCTGCTATGTGCAAGATCTAAGCCTGAAGGTCTAAGAACAAGGAAGCCAAAAGTTTAAGTCCTAGCCTGAGTTTGAAAGGCCTCACAACCAGGAGTGCTAATATCCAAGGGCAGGAGGACACATACATCTCAACTCAGACAGGAAAGAAATTTGCTATCCCTACAACTTTCTATTCTGGTCAGGCCCTAAATGGATTGGGTGATGATGAGGGCAATCATCTTTATTCAATCTACCAATTCCAGTGATAATCTCTTTCTAAAACACCCTCTGAGACATACTTAAATAATATTTTGCCAAGTATCTGGACATTCCTTAGCCCAGTCAAGTTAACGAATAAAATTAACCACCACAGTGACTACTGTCATGTTGAGATACAGTAAGAGTTTGTCTTAATCTATTTTTTTTTTTTGCTATAACAGAATGCCCAAGAACACAGAATTCATAAAGAAAACATGTTCATTTTGACTAACGATTCTGAAAGTTAGAAAGCACACAATCAAATTGTGGTACATTATAACATGCAGGATGGCATCATTAGGAGTGATGAGTGGGTATGTGAAAAGGGCCAAAACACTTGGAGTAAAATTGCCTTAGAACAAACTCTCAACCCTCTCTCACTGATTAATCCAGTCCCATGAGAACAAGAACTCACTGTCGTAAAACTAGCATTAATTACTCCTAAAGATCTAATCACCTTTTAGGCCTCATGACATTGTACTGAGGACCAAGCCTCAACAAGAGTTTTGGTAAGGACAAAACATATTCACACCCTAGGAAAGCCCCAACTTCAGTTATTTGTAAATGTCACTTTCTTTGGAAAATTGGTCTTTGGAGATATAATCAGGATAACCTAACTAGAGTGGCTTTAATCCAGTATAAGTAGTACACTTACAAGAGGAGGAGAAACACAAAAAGAGAGATGACTGTTATACATTAGATACAAGGTATCCCACAAAGGCTCATGCATGAGACAATACAAGAAAGTTCAGAGGTGAAATGATTATATTATGACAGCCTTAATCCAATCAGTGAATTAATCCATTGGTATGAATTAACTGGATATAACTGTAGGCAGGTGGTATGTGGCTGGAGGAAACACTGGGGGTGTGCCCTTGGAATTTATATTTTGTCCCTGGTGAGTGGATCTAATCTCTCCTCTCCTCTCTTTTTCTCCGTCCCTGCTCCACTTCCTGGTTGTCATTTCCTGAGCTGCTTTCTTCTCCCATGCCTTATCATCATGATGTTCTGCCTCACCTCTGGCCCAGAGCTATGGAGTTGTCCAATGATGGACTGAATCTTTGAATCCATGAGTCAAAATTAACTTTTCCTCTTCTAAATTGTTCTTCTCAGGTTATTTGGTCACAGTGACACAAAGCTCACTAAAACAGAAATGAGAGCGGGGCAACTGCTGTGACTAATATGACTCTGTGGTTCAGAAACTTTTTTCAGTTGGTGTGCTAGGGAAGCCAAAACTGCACTGGAGACTCTCAAGATTAATGAATGACAATAGCATGGGATATCTGCTGTGGAAAGCTATAGGAATAGATCAGAAACAAGCAAAGAAGAAGGACATATGGGCTACAAACAGGAATTTTTAAAAGTTTGTGGAGACACAAGCTGGGAAAACGTTTTACAATACTCTAAGTAGAGCTTAATGGGTGATTCTGCTGAGAGTTTAAAACACCAAAATGCTGATAGAATTAAGAAAAGTAAAGACTGGGCTCATGAGGTTCAGCAGAAGAAGATTCTATTGGAAATCTGACTAGGAGCCATTAGTGTTATAGCTTGGCAAAGAATTTGGCTACATTTTGCCCATGCCTTAAGACTTTTTGTGAGACTTAACTGAAAAGTGATTAATCTGGTGTAAGAAATCTCAAGGCAGCACAGCATACAGGTGGGTGGCATGGATATTGCTGGTGCTTTTTAGCCAATTTTACTGTGATAATCAGAAGCAGAAGCAAAGCAAACAGATTTGAAAACTTTGGACTTTAGCCAGAAAGGTGTGAGTAAAACTGGGGCTAAGGAAGTTGTGGTTGTAGACAGTTTAAAGTTACTAAAGAAATGTAAATAATTGACACAGAGAAAATAGAAATACAGATTGAGGGTATCTTGGAAATTGGCAAGACCATATGCATCACAGATGCAGGGTATAAAAACAAAAATATTATTGATAAGAAGCCATAGGGGGATCCTGCTCACACAAGGAGGCCTAAAAAGTTGTTTCAACATGCACAGTTGCCCAGGCACTCAGAGGCTGCTGTAGCCAACATTCTAGGAGGCTTGAATATTGCTCAAGATGGTGGCAGACCTTGGCTTCAAACATGTAGTGTATTCTTTTTTTTTTTTTTTTTTTTTTTTGCAGGAATTTAGGACGATGGAGTCAGGGGGTCATGGAAACTTCTGCCGGGATTGCAAAGAAAGGCCTGGAAAATGAGGCAAATTGCAGTAGGGTTGGTGTCCCAGTGGGTTGGCCCCGAGAGGATGATGCACAAATATGTGAGAAGGAAGCCAAAGTGCACTGGAGACTCTCAAGATTAATGGATGACAGTAGCATGGGATATCTGCTTCAGAAAGCTATAGAAATAGATCAGAAAAAAGCAAAGAGGAAGGCCATATGGTCTACAAACAGCAAGGCCACAGGTGTGGAGCTACACAAGCCTTTGGAGAGATCATGGTGCCATGTGCCCCAGATGCTGGCTGTGGAGCTACAAGGCTTGTTTGCCCAGGTGGATTTGTTTATTTCTGCTTTGATCCTGTTCCTTCTATCTATATCTCTATGTATCTCTTGTAGAATAGAAATGATTACACTATGCCATTATATATTAGATATATGTGACTTGCCTTTGATATTTACAGGGGAAAAATATTCATGAGTTTGCTTTGAGTCTAAGATGAGATTTTGGACTTAGAGTTTCAGATAATAATAAGACTATGGGGACTCTTGAAAATGGACTAAGTGTATTTTGCATTGCGAAATGGGCATGAGCTTTTGGAAGTTGGGGCTGAATATTATGGTTTAGACATGAAGTGTTCCCAAAAAGCTCATGTGTGAGACAATACAAGAATATTTAGAGGTGAAATGATTAGATTGTGAGAGCTCTAACTTAATCAGTGGATTGATCCATTGGTATGGATTAACTAGGTGGTAACTGTAGGCAGGTAGGATGTGGCTCAAAGAAGTAGGTCACTGGGGGATGTGCATTTGGGGTTTATATTTTTCCTTGGTGACTAGAACTCTCCCTCTACTTTCTCATTGTTGTATCCTGAGCTGATTTCCTCTGCCACATCTTTCTGCCATGTTGTTCATCTCACCTCAGGCTCAGAGCTGTGGAATTATCTGACCATGAACCGAACCTCTGAATCCACCAGCCAAAATGAACTGTTCCTCCTTTAAGCTGTTCTTGTCAAGTCATTTGGTTACAGTGATCCAAAGCTCACTACAACAATGATGTATCACAAATAGAATGCTACATGATAATAGATTGGAGTGGTGCATCTGCAAGCCAAGGAACACCAAAAGTCACTGATAGCATCAGAAACTTAGAGAACAGACGTTCCCGTAGAGCCTCCAGAAGAACACATCCCTGCCTGCATGTTGACTTTAAACTTCTAACCTACAGAAGTGTGAGAAAATAAATTTCTGTCATTACACCATCCAGTTTCTAGTACTTTATTGCAGTACCCCTAATCAACAAAGACAGAACTAATTCCTTTCAATTTTAAGATTAATTGCTCTGACTGACAGGCAGGTGTTTCAATAAAGCCTGGATATTGCTGGAAACTAATTGATTATATATACATATTCATGTAATTTAAGGATAGAACACCTTCATTCATTACACAGGGATGCAGAGATTAAAAAACAGTAAGATAGCAATTCTCTATTCAGTTCTTAGGATTATTTTGATGGCTCTCAAACTTCTTTGCAATACACATGAGACACTTTGCACATCTGAATTTTCCCACAGTGGCCACTTTAGCTAATAAACTAGCTTTTGCTGGAGAATAGCAGGAGAGTTCCCTGGGGGTCTCTTTCTATAGCTCATACAATTTTTTTTCCTCTCTCTTTTACAAAAAAAGAATTGTATTGAATTTTTAAAACTCAAACCTTTCAAAAGAACATAAGCCATTGAGGCTAAATGATTATGAACATCAAGGAAATATAAAGTAGAAGACAGGAGCTCAAACCCAAACAAACTTGTATCTGCCTGATGCACAGGAAATGTGGTTTATTTTGAGCATCGTTCAGTGTATTATAGACATAGCATGAGGCCAAGTTCTGGTATTTCTGCTGCCTGCCCTTCTCTTTTCTTGTTCACAGCTACTTTTAGAAAAGTGCCCTGATCGTGTCTTAAGGACAAAGTGAAAGAAGATTAGCCAACCATCAATACACAGGGAGTCCCTGGGAATACTATGGAAGGTGAGTCACATGCTGCTGTCCTGGAGCTATCCTTGTAAATACTTATGAAGATAGCACATCAGGCATAATAGCCAGGCATATCCCTAGAGGGTTTCTCCTTTTATCTTTCAAGAAGAAAAATATTTTTATGTGTATCTGTAAAAACTACATTTAAGAAACAACAAATAAATAGAAGAAAACCAGTAGAGGAGAGAAAAGGAAATGAGGAGGGAGGAAAGGAGAAAAAGGAGAAGTATTGGCAACCAAATTGGAGCAAATTATATTCATAATTATGTCAAAATGACCATAAAATTATGTATAATGATAATGCACTATTTTTAAAAGTATTTCTTACATTGCAGAGGTATTTATTTTGTCTATATTATCAAAAATCTTGTGGGCTGTGGCTGTACCTGAGCAGCAGAACGCTTGCCTTAGCATGCATGAGGCACTAGGTTCAATCCTCAGCACCACATAAAAATAAACAAATAAAATAAAGGCATTCTTTCCATCTACAACTATAACTTTTTTTAAAAAAATAGGTATTAGGAATATATTCACCATAGAAATAAACAATTTAGATTGTATTTATATGAAGGAAACTCAAGACTAAATCCTCATTGAACTGACAATTTCAAAAAGAAATGAGTCTTAAAAATTTTATCAACTTAATTTATTAACCTTTTGTAATAAGAGTAGAAATAAAATGTCTTCTAGCCATTATCATATAGATGTTATATATGACAAAATTTATGTCAGAGGTATAATTTGAGGGAAGGGATCAACATGGAAGACCCAGAGAAAAGAAAATAACTTTAGTGCTTTAGAGGCAGAAAAGAAAGCTTAGTCAGGAAGCTATTCTGCCAATCCAGGAAAAGATCTAGTGTGGCAGCATTTTAGAAGCCGTTCACACAACAGAGGAAACAAAGCTGAGTGAAGATCCTGTAGGTTCCCCAAGCCTCCCTAAGTAATGACCCAAAGAGGGCAGTATGGGTGCTGGTGCACACAGCAGGGTGTTCCACAGCAAAGGAATGCTGAGCTACAGGAGGAGCTGCTCCAACAGCAGCAGCAGGCCTACCCTTCATCTAAGAGGCAACAGCACCTCACCTCTCAGGGTTGTTGTTTCAAATACACCTGGTCTGGATAAACTGCAGCCAGAACCTTGTTGGCAAATCAACAAGAACATGCAACAATAGGCAGACTGCCTCTCCCTACACATCCTAAGGGTATAATAGTTCCTACTGTACAAACAGGGGCCATGTTCAGAGACCCCATAGGAGGCCCAAAACTATGGATAGTGCCAAGCCCTAAATATACTTTTTCCTATACATGCACAATTGTGATAAAGTTTAATTTATAAATTGGACACAGAGATTATCAACAAGTAACAATAAAAAATTAATAATAAAATAGAACAATTAAAACAATATACTATAATAAAAGTTATATATGTGATTATGGTCTCTCATCAAAGAATAAAGACAAATGTTAATATTTTTAGAAAATGGTTGAGAATGGTAACAAACACAGAAAGAAAAACCATGGATAAGGAAGAACTACTTATTGTATTTCAGTGGGTAAAGGAAATAAAAGAAAGCACTTTTATGGGAAGAGTGAATAGAAATTATAATCCTTACATGCAGTGGATTGATAGAAAAGGAAAATAAAGCATCCACTACAGAAAACATGAAAGTTCCTCAAAATATTTTTTAAAAAACTACTATATAATCCAGCAATACTACTTCTGGGTATATATCCCCAAAGCATTATTTTCAATAACTAAGAGGTAGAAACAACCAAAATATTTATAAACAGATGAATGGATGAAAAATGTGGTATATGTATATTGTGAAATATTATGCAGCCTTATAAAAAATGGAAATCCAACCAAATGCTGTAACATGGATAAACCTTAAGGACAATATGCTAAGAAAAATAAGTCTTTAACAAGAAGATATATACTATGTTGTAGGGGCACATCACATCAGAGAAGTAGAAACCTATGATGGAGAAAAGGAAACCTAACTTGCAGACTGATGCTCACTTCCTGGTCTTGGAGCTGCACATGGCTAAGATGGTGCCTAGCGATCAGCTAGAAGGCATTATGGTGGGTTGTGACAAAAAATCAGACCACCTCTAGGATAGGCTCAGAACCCTTCCGCCCTCGTGGACAGCTCATGTCTCCCATTACTGCCTGTAGAATGGGTGTACACTTGAACTTTCCTTACCCTGCTGACCTATATCCTGATTGGCTCCTGTGCCTTATATTAGCTGTGTGTGCTTCCTTAATAAAGGAGCTCCAGCCTTGACTGGTCTCCCAGACATGTCTGATTGTCCTCTGGTAAGGGAGGGCTGGGTGCAGGCAATCCGTCGGCCCTCTCCTTTCTTGGCTCGTCCTGGCCGGGGCGTGTTCTCCCTATCTCTCCTGCAGGTCGGGAGGGAATGAGGACTAAAAACCCAGACACTATGTAATTTCACTTGTGGAAAGTATTTAAAGCATTTTAAATCAAAGAAACAAAGTAGAAAGATTGCTATAAAAAGATGGAGGGAGCTGCAGCTTTAGCTCAGTGGTAGGGCACTTGCCTCGCACATGGGTTTGATTCTCAGCACCATATAAAAATAAATAAATAAATTAAGACTGTGTTCATTATAATTAAAATAAGTATGAGATCAATTGAAGAAGTGATTATTCTTGCAGCAATTATTTGTAGGTCTACTTTTTGTTTTCTACATAATTTAAGAAAATAATACATTTAAAGTAATTATGGTTTTGGTATACAACATATATATTAATTTTGTAACATGAACAACTGAAACAGGTAGGGATGAAGTTGTTAAAGGAGCACAGTTTTTTAAATTTATCTGGTAAACATTCAAATTAGAATTATGACTTTAAGATATTAAAGGTAAACATAAAGAGAAAAAAGATATTGTGTTCATCTATAACTAAAAAAATATGCATATATATATATATATTTTTTTTAAAAAACCAAAAGGGGCTGGGGATGTGGCTCAAGCGGTAGCGCGCTCGCCTAGCATGCGTGCGGCCCAGGTTCGATCCTCAGCAGCACCACATACCAACAAAGATGTTGTGTCCGCCGAGAACTAAGAAAAAATAAAATGTTAAAATTCTCTCTCTCTCTCTGTCCCACTCTCTCTCTCTCTCTCTCTTAAAAAAAAAAAATAAACTAGAGATTCCTTTAAAAAAAATAAAATTTAAAAAATTTTAAAAAAAGATCAAAGGAGGGAATTAGTTTTCAGTGGTACAGAGTTTTAGCTTGCAAGATGACAGAATTCCAGAGATCTGTAGCACAACAATGTGAACATTTTTAGCACAATAATGTGATCATTTTTAGCACAACTGAACTACATACTTTAAAAAGGCTAAAATAGTAAATTGAATGTTATGTACTTTTACTATAATTTTTTTAAAGGCTATTTACTATACTTTTTTATTTAAGTCTTTCAAAACCTAGTATTTAATTGAATAGCAATGCATGCGTGTGGTTTAAAACTGGAAATAATTTTATATTGTTAACTTCTACTTCTATAATCCAAAATAATAAATTCCATCAATAATTTCTTATGTATCTTTCAAAAAACACTCCCATTTAGATACACATATAGGTACATGTTCATTTTGAGAATTTCAAATGGCAGCACAATGTAGTACATTATCTGTGCTTTACCAAATGTTTCTTAAAGCTCATTTATCAATAAGTACATTTACTTCATTCATTTCACAGAAAAGACCTGCATATTCCACTATTCCATAAAATGGAGGCATCATGATTTGTCATGTACTTATCTATTTATGTGAGGGATCACGATTGTAAAAAATGAGGCAATCAGTATTGTCCAAGCACCTTCTGTTCACCTCTGTGAGTGTCCCTGTATGATTAATTTCAAAACAGCCAGTGTGTTACAGTGTAGATGGTATCTTGAGGGGACTTAAAGCACCAATCCTGGGGCTGGAAGTAAAGCTCAGTGGTACAGTCCTTGCTTAGCATGCACAAGGTCCTAGGTTAAATCCACAGTTCTGGGAAAAAACCCAGCCCTTTTGGATTGTCATTTCTTGGAGAAATGAACTATGGGTGCTTTTAGATACTGACTAAATTTCATAGAAACAGCCCTGAAAGGGTTTGGTCATTTTATGCCCCTGCTGATACTGAGAAAACCTGCTTCCCCTGTGCCTGGAGGGAGAGGATCCCTACACGGGATCATCTTAGCTTTACTGTCACTGCTTCTCTGATATGAGTCCCCCATGCTGGCTAAAATGAAGTGGTTTGAGTATAGGTCCTGCAGCTAATGTCCTGGGTTCAGTCCTTGTGACTTCATAACGAGCTGGGTGACCCTGTATAACCGATGTCCTCTCTCACACAATTCCCTTTTTCTTATATAGTAGGGCCCAGGCAAGGATTTGGGGAATAAATATGTACAAAGCACAGAGCATGGGCTCTGAGATTCACCAGGTACTCAGCTATGGTAACTTCTCTTGTTTGTGTCATAATTCTCTTTTATTCTTTTTTGTCACCTTAGTTTTATGCTCCTTGATATACTGTTATCATAGATCTCATATGCTTACATTTTAATCTGAGCTACCAAACAAGATGCACAAATTTAAAATGAAAGCCGTTGTTACTATATAGTACCATTGGGAAAGTATTGTCCTAAGCAAGTGTACTGGCAAATATTTTGTGCAGCACACTGGCGTTGTATCTTGCATTTCTTCATGGGTAAGAGGGGATGAACATCTTTTTCTCAGATTTACAGATCTCTTTTTTAATTTTGTAGAATGCCTATTTTTTTCTATCTTTGCCCATTTTTAATAATAGTTTTTAATCTTATCCATTGATTTATAACAGTGCTTTATAAACTAAGGAAATTGGCTCTGTCATATATACTTAAAATGTTCTCCACCTTTATGATTAACATTTTCTGATAGCATTTTTTTTTCCCACACAGCAGTTTTATCAGTCTCTAATTTTGTGGCACCTGGGTTTTTTATCACAGGAGCCCAGCAAGGTATGTCATCTCCAATGTTATGTAGCACCTCCTCATGAGAGTGGCTTGTCCTATCTGTGGATGCTTTAAGTCACTACTTTATTTTCTCTATACTTAAGGTATAAAGTAGAGATCCAGTTTTGGATACTTTTTCCATATAGCTACCTCATTGTTTCAGATCATTTGTTGAATAATTCTTTTTGATACTGATTTAAAACATATATTATATGCTTATTATATCAATGCATTTATTAATGAACTCTATTATGTTTCATTTCTAACATTTGCATTAATGTGCCAATGTTAGTATTATTAATTTGAATTAGTGCTGAATAGCTAGAATTAAGTTTTATATTTTCCTTATATAAAGGAAATATTAATGTATTTATATTTATATATATATATATATATATATATATATATATATATATATATATTTACATATATTCCCTTTATTACTAGTCTTTTCACCAACACTCTTGGGTATTTTTGCATGAAAGCATTTCAACATGAATTTCAAAAAGATCTCACATCATTTTGCAGGTATTTTAAGGTGAATTCACATCATTATAGCAGCAGATCTTAGTTCCAGTTTTCTTTAATGCCCCTTAGTGGTGTTTTAAATATTTTTTTAATGCTTCTTGTTCATTTTATTGTTTGTTATACTATTACAAATGAGATCTATATTTCTTTTAATTTTTTAGCTAATGTTTCTAGATAAAAAGAAAATTTATCCTATTTTTAGTTAGAAAATAATAACATTTTTATGAGATGCAATTACACGTTGTGACATACTATGTACACAATGTGGAATGACTAATTTGAGCTAATTAACATATCTATCATATTATTTACTTACCCTTTTTATGCTGGGAACATTTGAAATTCATTATCTTAGCAAATTTGAAATGTATAATACATTGTTAATAACTATAATTATCATGCTGGGCAGTAGATCTTTAAAGTTTATTTCTCTTGTCTAATGAAAACAGTAAATGGCTTTTGGGGGCGGCTTGGGGAATAGACACTCTACCACTGAGCTACATCCTCAAGCCCTTTTTTGAAATTTTATTTTGAGACATGGTCTTGCTAAATTGCCCAGGCTGGCTTCAAACTTGCAATCCTCCTGCCTCAGCCTCCTGAGTAGATAGGATTACAGGTGTGCACCATTGCACTGGAAAGGCACACCATACCCTAGGTCAATATCTCCATGTGCACTCTCCCAACCCCATTCCCTGGTATCCACCATTTGACTCACCTTCTCTAAGTCTAACTACATTAGAATTCATATTATAAAGTGAGATTACATAGTAAATTCTTTCTGTGCCTGGTTATTTCATTTCACATAATATCTTCCAGGTTCATCCATGTTTTCACAAATGACAGAAATCATCTCATTCTTAAAGCTGCTTTACAAATATGCTACATTTTTTAAATCCATTTATCCACCGATGGACACTTAGGCGGATTCCTCATCTTGACTGATGTGAATAATGCTGCAATAAACACAGGCATGCAGGGGTCCCTCTGACAAACAGATTCTTAATCCTAGGAGTGGGATTACCAGGTCATATGGTAGTGTGATTTTTAGTTTTGTTGAGAAACCTCCATACATTTTTGCATCATGGCTATCTAGTTTATTGAACAGTACTGTAAACTTATTGAACAGGGATCATATTAATACCGATGTGGACACATGTACCCACCTACCTGAATCTATGGATCAGTGCTTCTCAAAGTGTTTGTGGCACTAATTTGCATTGCTTTCACTAAAAAATACATTAGTGCCAGGCACGATGGCACATGCCTCTAATCCCAGCAGCTCTGGAAGCTGAGGCAGGAGGATGACAACTTCAAAGTCAGCCTCAGCAAAATCAAGGGGCTAAACAACTCAGTGAGACCCTTTCTCTAAATAAAATGCAAAATAGGGCTGGGAATGTGGCTCAGTAGTCAAGTGCCCCTGAGTTCAATCCCTGGTACACCGCCCCCGCCAAAAAAAGTATACTAGTAAGTTATTTTGCTTTTGTATGGTCTTTGAGGAGTGTGTGCGTGAGTGTGTGTGTGCGTGTGTGTGTGTGTGTTTGAAAAAGCAAATAATAATAACTTGTCTAGATTTCTGATTTCTATGCCTCTCAAATTGTTTCCCTCTCTAACTAACTGAATGCACTTGATTTATGTGGTTAAGAAAGGACAGAAACTAGAAAGGAGAGCTCAAAATTTCATCTTTCAAAGTCCATAAGGCATATCATTTAATTTTTTTCTTCTATTTTCTCAGGAGTAAGAGAAACTCCATATTGGTCTTCTTTGGGAACACATTAAGAAAAATGGGAGAAGCACAAGCCTAGGATCTTATCTCATCACAAAGAAAAATCTGGGAAAGGAACATGTGTTTAAAAAACACAACTCATTCATGAAGACAACTGCACACTATGGGAAAACTTATTCCAGATTAGTGGGCAGATCCATTTCACATCCGCATCAATACTGATCCCCATTGAATAGATGTTCAATACTGTTCCACAAATGACCTGAAGAATACCAGGTAGTAATCTGGAAAAGTATATAACGCTGGATCCCTACATCACACATTAGATAGATAGATATGAAATATTCTAAACTAAGGGTAAGCAAACTTCAGACCAGGACCAAGTAAGGAACTGTCTGATTTTATTTTTAAAAAAAGTTTAATTGAAACATGACCATATCTATTCATTCACAAATCGCTCATGGCAGCTTTCACATTGCAACCATGGAGTTGATAGTCACAGCACACACTCTACGACATGTAAAACCAAAAATATTTACTATCTGTCTCTTTATAGAAAGAGTTTGTTGAACCCAGGTTTAAACTACTGTGTCTCCTAGTCTGGGACTTTAAAGCATGTTTGAGGACATCTAGCTTTTCAATGACATCTTGACTTTCTCACTCTGAAAGTTTAGGGCCTGCTGATCAGAAATTCTCATAACATCATGTGTTTTGAGGTTATTATTACATCTAAAATATACTTAAATGCTGTCACCCCCTTTGCAAATTTATATCATTTATTTCATTATGCTTATGTCTATGAAAATTTAGAAGTTGTGCTCTGCATTAAAGGCAAAAGATTATTCTAACTTCAAATGGCATCAATACTGTGGGGTCCGTAACCTACAGGAATTATCAAGAGCTGTGGACACAACATTGTCCTGACCATTTCACCTCTTCTGTGGGGCATTTTCTCAAGACTTCAATTAGTCTGTCACCAAAACACTTGAATCTTCTATGTCAGGACATCATCCCTCAATACCCCGCATATTTATGCATTTGACATATTTGCATTATGTATATAAGCTCTAGAATTTGTAGTGTTCAACTAATTTACCCACAAGCCTCACCATTTGTATAATGTCCTATGAGTTTGAGCCAACTAAACTGCAGTGGTTTAAGAAGAAGTTTTGTGACATGCTGCTTTGCCTCCCACCCTCCTGAAACCCAGCTCTTCAACAGTGCCTTTAGATGTGTGTTGCTGAGCATCCTTTTGTTAGAATTTAATTTTCCCATCACTCATTTTCTTCCTTAAAATGAAAACAATCTCAATAGCCTGTTGTCTCAAATGATTAAAAAATATCCTAATTTTAAAGCACTCTCTCCTGTGAGTCTGGCAGCCTCTATTCATGTTATTGTTTATAACTTATCTTTTCCATAAAGTACATCCTAATTTCCATATGTCTCTAGTAATACCACTTCAGCAACCACTTAATTATATAAAAAGTGAAGCTGTAATTTGTAATGTCTTGAGATTTGTTACCTATCTTATTATATATTTAAATTTCCTCTTGCCTACCATATCAGTTCTCACTCCAAATCCAAAAACACAGTTCAAATGAGCAAAATTATTACATTTGCAGAGCAATGAGGCAGGTACCATGGATACAGAAAATAAACAAGCCACAGACTCTGACTCCAGAATTTATGTGAAAAAAGCAAAAGATGAAGTAAAAGAGTATGATGAAAGAAATGATAATAAAAAGTTTTAGGTGTTGGGGCAGGTCTAAGCAATTTTTGAACAAAGGGAAGGGCTTTTGAGCAGTTTCATGTACAAGGGAGAGATATAATAGATAGAAGAACAGAGATCTGCCCAGAACAGCAAATCATCACAGGAGGCGGGTGATACAGAATCAATGGCCCCTGGGGAGTCATTTATTATCATGTGGTTACAGATCAGAGGGTCCATTCACTTTCTATAACCTTTTCAGCTTCTCTGGGTTTTCTAAAGATTGTGTCCAGCATTTATCTCTATTGTCACTGAGACACATGATCCAGCACAAATGGGACCACCCTTCTTAGGTTCATTCTACTTTGCCCAACTTTGTGGGAAACAATGCCCAATCTCTGTTCTGCTTAGGTCTGACACCCCAAAACCTCTCCCCCAGAAACAGCATCATGTGGTTGGCAAGCTTTCTGTTTCCCTAAACTACCCATCTGGATTGAGGTCTTTTCCTTAATTCAATCCAACAAATCTATATTGAGAAACTATAATGGACCTGGCCCTCTGAGAAGTTTAATCCCTGACCAAGTAGCTCTCAGAGCCCAGGGGGGAAGAAACCATACAGAAAAGGCAATTGTTGTCCATCATGGTATGTGCAATCAACAAGACTGCCTGAGGGACAAAGCTAATCCTGCAAGGGATCAATGACCTCCAATATGGTGAGGCATATGGTACGAAGCTGATGAACTAAAGTACATAAAAGTGACTGCATAGAACTGTTGAAGTGTTGCTGCTGTTCTGCAACAGATCAGTCTTGGAGCTGGAGAATTTGGACCTGGAGAATTTGTACCTAGGACAGGTCTCTGACAGTGAGGACAAACCCAGGAGACCCTACCTTCTTTGTACCTTCCTAGATGATATGGGGCGTAGCTCTGTTTGAGTCACCTGCTCATTAGCAATAAAATTATAAACAGGGGCATGTCATGATAATACACCTAGACCTGAAATAAACAATGCATAAATAACTGAATAGGCTGTGAAGTGAATTTCCCCTCCTCAAGCATCCTTACTAGAATGTCTTATTCTTTCACACAAACACTTTTTTTCTTATCTGTGATTCTTAAATTGTTCTTATTGTGACTTGACACCATTCTTATCCTGTTTATTTTTATTTCATTGGGGTCATTTGATCTGTCTATTAACACAAATATCCACAGTTCTTTTAAACCTAAATTCAATATTCTTTATTATCTTTTTGATAATAGCTACACATATACCTACAATTTAGATTTAGCAGGGATAATCAGACTCTCTTAATACATAAAACACTGTAGATACATCAGAAGTACCCATTGCACCCATCCTGCTTCCAATATTCTACTGTCATTTCTTCTACTCTACGCCTTTGGAAACATCCTTGAGATCTTTTAGAATACTGTGAAAGAATGCCCAACCTCTGTTCTGCTTAGGTCTGGCACCCCGAAACCTCTCCCCCAGAAACAGCATCAATTGCTGCTGCATTAAGACTCCAAATTAACACCTCAATACAACATTAACTAGAGTCATTAATTAGTCTACATTTCCTATTTTTTCCCCACTTGGAATGTTTTTTCCCTAAAGAATGTTTTAAATTGTTATTTCTATTTTATTTTCATCTAAGGATCTAGTGGTACACATTTTTTCAATGCAAAATAAACATTTTAAATAGAATTATTTATAATAGAACTTTTGGCTATTTAAAATAATTTCTGATTTTTCTTAAATGTGTTTTTTTGACAGTTTTTCTTAGAAGAATGCCTTCTTAAGAAATGACTAAGGAAAAAATTGGAATGGTAAATAAGAATGGGCTTGTAATTTAAAATTACTGCTATATCAGACTTTTTTTTTAAGGAAAACCCTACTAAATTGCAAGTTGTCAATACATTCTGAATCATAGCTGTCAACCTAAATTCACAGGGATATAACCTTCTAAATTAGAGTTCTGGTGAGGCTTTAATAGAAAGAAGAAAGCCCTGGTTAATACAGAATGTGAAATTCAGGAAATATAGTTCTGAAAGGAAAAATTCTAAACCATTCAGTTGTTACTTATTGATAAAAAGCAATTAGAACTGGGGCTGGGGTTGTGGCTCAGCAGTAGAGCACTTGCCTCGCACGTTTGAGACCCTGGGTTTGATCCTCAGTGCCACATAAAAATAAATAAATAAAACAAAGGTATTGTATCCAACTACAACTAAAAAATAAATATTAAATAAAAGGCAATCAGAATCACACTGGATAAGCAATTAGCACACTGGGCTTTTCTCTACCAGGTCAATAGAAACAATAGAAGCAACAGTCTTAAAGTCTATTTGCAGAGAGGATCATCTATTTCCACTAATACATGCACAGAACAAGCTATTTCCTTAAGCAGGTGGCACAGTCCCCTAGGATCTAGGTGGGGCAGAGTAATCCTTCCCACAGAAGAAACTTAGATTGTCTTGATCAGTGCTTCCCATAGACTAACTTGTATTTGAATCCCCTGGAGAACTCAGAACCCAGATTCTGATGCCAGATGCAGCAAATGCTGATGCAGAAGCTGCAGCAACTTACTGTGATCTAACCATGATAGTTGAGGAAGGTGAATACACTACACAACACCTTCTATTGGAAGAAGATACTGTCTAGAACTTTCATAGCTAAAAAGGACAAGCGACTGTCTAGCCACATGGGGGTACTGGTTGATTTGATATTTCTATCAAAATCCCAGGTGAAATTGCTCGTCTATGGACAGACTACTGAGTAGCTGGCTCCTTGGTTACCTAGGGCCTTTCTTTTGTAGAGATTTTTGGAATGGTAAATGAGAATGGGCTTTAAATTTAAAATTGCTGATGCATTAAGACTCCAAAAAGAGAGGAGTCAGCTTGTCCTTTGAAACTAGGCATTGAGTTCTCCTCTCAATAGCTTTAAAGGTCCTAGACATTCTCTTTCTCCAATACAAGGTTGTCCAGTCTGTACTGGAAACCTGCTGTGCAGTGTAGCCACCTTCCTGAGGGTCACAGATGGATCTTCTGGGTAACTTGCTGCAGCTTCTCCACCACTGCTTGCTGCTTCACCTTCATGCTATGGAGATGGCTTCTTTCCTTAAATCTTATAAACCAACTGCTGCTACTTTCAGACTTTTCTTCTGCAGCTTCCTCACCCCTCTCAGCCTTCATAGGATTGAAGAGAGTTAGGGCCTTGCTGTGGATTAGGGTTTGGTTTAAGGGAATGATGTGGCTGATCTTTACTCCAGTGCACTAAAACTTTGTCCATATTGTAATAAGGCTGTTTTAGTCTCATATCATTTCTGTGTTCACTGGAGTAGCGCTTTTCATTTCCTTGAAGAACTTAGCCTTTGCATTCCCAGTTTGGCTGTTGGCATGGCTTCTGGCCTATCTTATCTTTCCAAGTGTCTCCTTTTCCTGAGCTTAACTATTTCTACCTTTTGATTTAAAAACTCTTCTTTCACTTAAACACTTAGAAGCCATTGTACAATTACTAGCTGCATTTGTAAACAAATGATGCCAAGATTTTTCAAAAATGAGGATATAATTTGTAAAGTAATTTACAAAATCTGTTATGTGGTAAATTCCCAATAAATACAAGGCATTGCTAATATTATTGGCATGAATTATTATCAGAATTATTACCACTTAATTTAAACATGTTTTTGTTTCAAGAGAATAAGGAGGCCCAAGGAGAGGGAAATATGAGGAATACCAGTTGATGGAGAATAAGAACAAAGGTCACATTTGTTCACCATCTCATGAGTAATTTGTGGTGCCCCAAAACAATTACAATAGTAATACCAAAGACCACAGATTGTTGTTACATGTGGAATCATAATGAAAAAGCTTGAAATACTGCATGAATTACCAAAATATAACACAGACACCAGAAGTAAGTACACACTGTTGAAAAAAAATGTTGCCTACTTAATTTTTCAGCACAGGATTACTATAAGCCTTCAATTTGTTAAAAAGGGAGGAGGAGGAGAAGGAAAGGAAGAAGAGGAGAAAAAGAAATTTCTGCAAAGTTGCAAAATGTAATAAAGTAAGATCAGTGAAATAAAGCAACTTTTTAAACCAAGTTTCTAGTAAAAAATAAGAAAAAAGTCACATATTCTAGGAAATGTGACTTCTCTGCATATTGCTCATCTGACTTTATTTAAACAACAACATTTCAGATGAGGACATTCAGTCTATACATCAAATGAGCTTGAATACCCTAAGACATACTGTGTCTCTTGATATGAGAAGGTGTAGGCTTACCCATAACTTCAGACACATTTCTAAATTTCCCTCACATACAAAGACCTCTTCCTTTTGGAACAGATTCCATAATTTTGAATATGTTCAATTTATTTGTTTGTTTTCAGCTATAAATGCAATTCAGCCATGAAAGAAGTCACGCCTCAAGGAAAAAAAAAATCAATGTGAAACAGAACACCAATAAAAAAAAAATGCTTTACAAAAAAAAAAAAATGTCCCTTTGCATAAGGATCCTACAGGTCTAAACCTCTTAACTGCAGACTGTGACCAGCCAGGTGTCAGCTTTGGAATTTTCGTGCATTTAGAAAGGCATATATTGTGTTTATGTACCAATTAATAGATCCCAAAGGCAAACATTGTAAAGCATAGGAACACTTGCCCAAGTAGCAGGAATAAGGGCCACTAATAGTGCCCCATTCTAGTAAGGAGCTGAAGTTATGATACATCCTTCCCAATAGTTTTTTTATGGGGGGTGGAGGGGGGTGGAGGAGAAATTATTGGCATGCAGTAGTATATAAAGTTAGCACAGCACATAGATAGGACCACATGAAAAAAATTAGGACAGAGAGAGTATCCGAAATATTCTGAGGCTGGAGAATAAGTATTTAATTGAGCCTTATTATAAAATATGTGAAAGTCCACATCCTAGGGAGGAAGTAAATACACAGTCTTCCTCCTAGGATACAAGTTAGGGCAACAAGGCTTTAAGCCAGTGACAAGCATCCAGTCATCCCCACCCACTAACCCTGAGCAGGTGCTTGGGTATCATTTCGAAATTATTTCATACAACATTTGTATCTTAAGGTCCAGCAGAAAATGTTTTGTAGGAAGCAAACGAAATGCAGGAATAAAACAACAACAATCAAGATGTGTAAATATGATATGGCATGCAGAATGGCCCCACAGATATCCGTTCATTAATGTGTAAAAAATGTGAATGTGAGACTACTACAGAAAAAGGGGACTTTTTACACATGACTGAGGTTGGAAAGGTGACCCTGGGTGATCATGTTGATCCAGCCTAAGCCCATGAGCAGAAAACTTTCTCTAGCTGTTAGCACAAGAAGAAAAGGAAATGCAACAGAAGGACCCAAGATCTATACCATTCAAGGATCTCCACCATTCACTTGTAGGGGGGCCACCAGGAAAGGAGAAGGAATAGGGGAAACATCTAGAGCTGAGAGACCTGCCACACCACTGGCAGCCATCAGACCTACAACTGCAAGGAGTGACAATTGTCCAGTCCAAAGTGAGTAGTACAGGAGAGGTGGCAGAGCATATCTGTCTAGCAGCATCAGAATCCATTCCCACTACCCTGAGGATGAGGGTGGCTGGCTAGTCCTGAATGAACAGTTTGTAAAATCAGGGTGGTTAACACTCAACACCTCTTTCCTTCTGGAAATCCATTTTGTTTATGTTCGAGGCAGAGGTTTCCAATATGACTTGTTCCCCCAAAATGATAATGAGCTTCCCTGGAGGTCAGATTTCATCACCCACTTACAGAGGAATGAAGTACTTCCAGTGGGCCACAAGCAAAGAGGACTATCAGAAGCTCATATTGGTCTCAGGCTCCTGCCCCAGGTGCTTCTTGTCTTTATTATCTTTGGTTTGTGCTCTGAGCTGCAGTAAACCAGACCCATGGATAGGACCATATGTTGAGCCCTGGAATCCCTCCCAGTGAACCAGTGAACCTGGGAAAGATTCTAGGGCTTGAGAAATAACTCTTCTCCAGAGCCTTAGCAAAAGAAACAGACAAGCAAAACAACCAGCCCTGCTGACATCTACACACAGAATTCACCAACATTCACTCAGACATTAGACCTATGTCAGCTATGACCTAATAATTGTGTTTTGTATGAAACCACTGACTGCAGGTCACTGTAACAGCAGCAAAAGAAAACCAATTCAATGCAATATTAATAAATGCATATTCTTCTCACTGATAAAAAGTGTAACTATTACAAATAATTTTTTTTTTTTTTTATTGAATTCAGGGGCACTTGACCACTGAGCCACATCTCCAGCCCCGTTTTTTTACTTTATTTAGAGACAGGGTCTCACTGAGTTGCTTAGCACCTCACTTTTGCTGAGGCTGGCTTTGAACTTATAGTCCTTCTGCCTCAGCCTCCCAAGCCACTGGAATTACAGGAGTATGCCAACACTTCCAGCACAAGGAATTTTTTTTAATGGTAAATTTTCAATGGTAAATTTGCCAGCAGATTCAGTGTCTGGTGAAGCCCTGCACCTCAATGAAAGTATGCCCTCCTGCAGAGTTGGAAGGGAAAGAACCCAGAGAGTAAATCCAGCTTTTTTATAAGGCATTAATCCCACTCTTGAGGGCAGAACCATTGTGATTTAACACCTAAAGTCCCCACCTGGTGATACTGGTAGCTGGGAGGCAGGGGCTTTTAGAGACTATCTATGCTTGGTGGGGTAGGGAAAGGAGAGCGCTGCCTGCAAAACTATTAAGTTGCTTTCAGAGTTGTTTTGTTCCAAATAAGGCTCTCCAGAGACACCCATTAGAAACCAGCCCAAATCACAGAGTAACTGACTCCTTGCTCTTACAGGTGACCTAGGGTAAACTTTGCTCCTTATAATATTAACTTCTCTGCCCGGGAGGCATTACCAGAAATGTTTTAAGAAGCACAATCTCCAAAGGAACATGCTCAAGAATAGCCTACTCGTGCATGTGAGTTTTCCCAGCAAAAGCCTCTTTCCTCCTTTGGGGAGGTGCTGCTGTGGGAGCTATCCTGAGTACTCTCTAGACATGATGCAAGTAATAAATCTTCCTTCACTCTTCTATCTCCTGGTGTGCTTACTGGTTTTACATTCACCAAAGAGTGAACCCATTGCTTTAGTTTAGTTTAGTTTAGTTTGATTTTAGTTTAGTTTAGTTTGATTCTTATCTTCAAATATAGGGATAGGGGACTATACCATAAAACCATAGCCAAGAGGATCGAGCATCTGTCTTAAAGAAGCTCAAAATACAGGCAAGGAGAAAAACTACACTTGGATTCTAAGACAAATAAAGCTGAGGCAAAGATCAAGAGAAAGGCAGAATAGGAGGGGGCTTAATTGGGTCTGGGGATCAATAATGATAGGTTTTACCCATCTCTTAATTCAGCAAACATTTTATTACCAAGCAACTCCATGCAGTGCTGGGGATGTAGGGAGCAAAGTTAGGGTCTCTGGGTAAGCTCCCTGGGAGCAGGAGCAGCCAGCTCCTGACACCACTCTACATCACAGCCTAAACACACAGTGCTGGCCAAGAACAGAGGTGGGAAGCACCATCCTCACACATATGGTCTGGTATTAATAATCCTCCCCATTTTTATTTTTAAAAATCATTTAATAGGAAGCATTTGAAAATAAAAATATTTTCATGTGCTTAGTACATCATTATCAACTTTTCATAATTTTGAGAACATCAAAAAAGAAAAAGAATGCAGGGTACTTGGTCAATATACTGTCACCTAAAATTAATTATATTTTCAGATTTATTCTTTTCATCATATATGGCAATTATAATTCACATAATTTTTTAAAAAATCAACTTCAAAAATCAATCCCAATTTTCATTGGATTCTGAAATATGAATCCAAATTATGATTACAGAAGTGAATCCATTAATTCAAGAAGCATTTACAGAGGAATCACCATGAATGCAACTATTCTTGACACTATTTCTCCCAGGGCACCTAACCTGAAATCAAAATGGCACATGGTGACACTTAGATGTGGCTTCCCTCTGGCTTAAGTGAAAAATAAGAATTTTTATTTTCACCATTTCTCAGTCATTTAATTGAGTGGTGGGGTTAAAACACCCTGATTTAATGTAACAAAGAATTAGCATGCATTAGCTATTACTTATCTAAGATGAAAAAGCTGTATTTAGTTTTCTATATTCACAGATTCTTCATTAAGTTTTAACTCTTATTCCTTTTTTTCCCCCAGTGCAGGCAACAATTAAACCCAGGTCCTCAAACATGCTAAGTTCTACCACTAAGTTATGTCCCCAACCATGTTACTCATTCCTAATCAATGTTCATCTCAAACCTGCCATGGACTTGGTTTTCTTTGAATTAGCTCAACATTAATATCTACTTCTAATCATATACCTGGCATCTGTTTCTTTAAGGCCAGTAGCAAAATTTCTTACAAATCCCACCCTGTTTTGCTCTTTCATCTATTGTTAGAGAACTAGTTCTTGATTCAATTAACACCAACATTTATTGAAGCTAATAAGAGTTTCTGAGATATTTCCATATAATAAGTAACAGAGTTTTATAATTCTACTGAGGGCAATTTGTTACCCCAGGATTATGATCATTGTGGCCTTACAGCCTTATCATAAGCAAAGTGCTAAGAAGTAGTGGCTTTTAAGCTAACATCTTTCCTCTTGCCATGGAAATTGAGGGGAGAAAGTTATCCAATATTCTTAGCCTGTATTAAACAAACCTAAACTATATATCTTGTTACTGTAGCAAATTATACATTATCACAAACTTCACTACTTTAGCTGTTTTCAACCTCCAGTTCTACTGCATGACTCCATTCACCCTGCTCTGTAACTGTCTCCTCCACTCATTTCCAGAACTTTCTCATCTTCCCAAACAAAAACTCTGTATCCACTTAACACTAGCTGTCCCTTCTCCCATCACCCAGCCCCTGGCAACCACCTAAACTGTATTTTCAATAAAAAGCAATTTCTTCTGCCTCTGACAAACCTTCCTTAGTCCACACTGCACTGGGTGCTCCACCAACCAGGTACAGGTATTCTGTTGAGAGCTCCAACACTCTCCCTTTGGAGCCTGTCTTTCAGAGCACAGGGTGACTAACATAGTAAGTACTAAGTCTGTAATAAACTAGAGCTACTGGAATAATAAAAAAGTTAAGCAAACAAAATTTAAATCCTCTAAAAGGAGCATGGACATGTACATAGAAATTTTAAAAAAATATGGCACTTATATAATTTTAAATAACTGAAAATAGCTTTGATTTATAGTAATTTCAAAAAGTCCTACAGGCCATGAATGACAAGGGCCACCTAGGTTCCTGAATACATGCTCCATAGGGAGATTCTCCATTATATGTATTTTTAAGTGTTCTGCTTCTTGGAAACCTCA
The DNA here is from genome assembly GCF_045843805.1 of Urocitellus parryii. Taxonomy (NCBI): domain Eukaryota; kingdom Metazoa; phylum Chordata; class Mammalia; order Rodentia; family Sciuridae; genus Urocitellus; species Urocitellus parryii. Next base: position 727,087 of record NW_027551764.1, read on the forward strand.
GTTAATCAGAGGTCACAGAAGAATGAATTTATTGGATTTAACAATGCAAAGACAATGTAAATTCCTGTGTAACTGAACAAGAATAAAATGGATTGTATGTGACTTCTGGATCCCTAGATTTTACATGACTTAAAGGAATAATGAGATGACATTCTCAGTATTTAACTGGATTACAAAACTGTTTTCCTTTTACTTATTTCATTAATTAAACATGGGCAATGTGTTTTTTAAAGCCACTGTGTCTTTCATGCACTTGAAAGCTTGTTCAAATGCTTTTGAAGGCTCTATATCTGTAGTTGGTGTGATAGATTGCAGCAACCCATAGGAACTGGCAAAATTTATACTCTGACAGACCATATTTCCCAACAGAGGAACATACCCAGAAGCTTTCTTCTCGCCGATACTGTTTCCAGTTCCACCCACTGTCACTGAACATCAGAAGGTAGCTGGTCACCCAGTCGGAGCTCCCATATCCTCCCTGGGTGGCCACTGCCGTGACCTTCATTCTCTCTCCGAGGTCAATCTGCAGCCACTGGTATTTATTTGACACAAGTGGAGTCCAGCCACCAGCTCCTTTTCGTGGAAATGGAAATAAGAAAAATGGTATATTTAAAATCCAGCATTTTGCCTCATTGCACCCCTGAAAGCAAGATGAGTCCCTAGCAGCTCTCCTGGAGGCATTAGTAAAATTCAACCAGGGTTCTCACTCTGATCTGGAAATAATAGCTTCAATATGTGGCACCACATATTGAACACAAGGAATTTAGGCTTCATTAAGTTGGACTAAGTGAACTTCCTTGAATGGATTATCCCAGCACATCAACCCAGTGAAAGAAAGCACACTGGCTCTTTGTACATCAAATAAAAATTTTAAAAAGTTTATTAAGAATGTTAACATCAATTAAACATAAAAATCATCATTTGAAACCATAGAATATATATTATCTCATAGTTATACACACAATAAAGAACACAGGAAGGGTGATCTGTAGTTCTTAAACTCTGGCTTTCTAGTGTTCACTAGTTCATTGCTAATCTGGGTAGAAACTGAAAGAATCAACTCAACACAGATTTGGACAGCACATCAAGCTTCCCTGGAACTCTTGCCTTTATGCATGATTTCCCCTTTACTGGACATGAAGAAAAATATCCATACTACAGTACAGCTAGAAAACCTTAATCCTGGATCCCCAGTATCAGGAAGCAGTGCTGAAGGCTGGGATAGTAAGATGGTTATGGCGTGAAACACTCAGATGCTTGCAGATTCATAGAACAAACAGATATCTCAAGAACAATTTGAAATAAAGTGCAGTGGAGGGTGGACAATGCAGAAGTGGAGGAGAATTCTATGCAGAAGAGTTCTGAGAGGCGAGTTGGGAAGGTTAGAGAGAGCCCCACATAGCAAGTGGTACCTTTACTGTCTGAAAGGACAAAGAATTTCCCAGGCATTCATGACAACAGAGCAGAACAGAAATGATTGTGCTTTGTTGTGTCTAAAGCCTGTCAAAACAGAAAATTAAGGGTGCCTGAGGATATACTGTTGATGTATTTTGTTCTTCCAATTTAACATAAATATGAGGTGTGCACAACTGTCCATAATTATCACCAGGGACTTGGTCCAGGACTCCCTTGGATACCAAATTCCAAGTACATTATATAAAATGATGTAGTATTTGCATACAAACTACCCTCTATGTCCTTTAAGTCCTCTATATTCTTTAAATCATCTCTAGATTCCCTGCAATATCTAATATAATACAATGCTATATACACAGCTATGATACAGTATTATTGGGAGGAAATCACAAGAAAGAAAGTGTGTGTCATATTCAGAATTATTTTTGTCTTTTTTTTTTTTTTGATTGGAGGTTGCTTGAATCTATAGTTGAGGAACCCATGGACTTAGATTTATATTTTTTATTGGATTTTCTGATTTTCAAATTAATATGTAATTATGAAAATTTAGAAATATAATATCTAGAAAATGACAATGTCTTGTCAATGATCCCTAATGGGAAAAAAAATTGCTTTTTTTTCTAACTTTCTCCCAATACTCATTCCTAAGTCAAGGCTCTAATAGTATTGTCTGACAGTTTTTGACTACATACATTGTTAATTTGTTTTTTAGATGTGTCAGCTCATTAACTGCTAGCACTAAACACTAGATTTGCTTAGGAGGCAGGAGTTGGGATGATCTGATACCTGCATCAGGACTCCTGAAGGTATAGGTGGGAACATTCAGACCCCTGTCTCTTGGCTGTGTCCTCCATATACAGCTCTACATGCATATTCCTCCAGGAAAATATAAAGCTTACCAATCGTTAAACCCAGGTTCCTTCTAGGATTTCTTCATTTGTTCAAATATTCAAAATTTTCCTAACCACAAAGTCTTTGATCTGGAATTCAAATCAGCTATGATTATGGCTGTTCTAAAGTGCATTTTCTATATTTTATTTTGAAATAATTTCAATTTACAGAAAAAATACAAAGATTGTATAGGCAATTTCCATATCTTTTTTAACTAGCTTCCCCAGGACACTTTGATCAAAACTAAGGTACTACCATTGGAATAATATTCTTATACCTACAAATAAAAATTGCATATAGTTATGGCATATTCATACATGGTAGAGTAGCTATACCATATAATTAACATATATATAGCTAATCATATAACATATATATAGTTAACACATATAATTAACATATTACAACAATACTGTTTTGTGGTAAGAAGACTTAAAATCTGCTCTCAGCAACAATCGCATGATGGGATAATTACTTTTAGGAGTTCAGTAGAACAGTGTTATTAACAAGGCCTCAAATTATTTTGATTGCTTGAGTTTTCCACTCAATCTTTTTTTCTAGTCCAGGATCTACTCCAGGATCCTACATTAAATGCCATCATCCTGTCTCCTTAGAGGCCTCCAGCCTGTGACATATTCTCATCCTTTGCTTTTCATGAGAAGGTGGGTTATCACTCAGTGCCTTCCTGCCTAGTCCCACAGTCTGTTGGACTTTCTGATATAATTTTTGCTCTATCTGAGACTTCTGAGACTTAACTGACAATCCTGACTAACATTCCTGCTGCAACAGCACCTGATTTTGTAGCTAGTTTTTAAAATGTCAGACATTAAGTATTGTTGATTCTTTTATGTTAAAAATTTCTATATTTGATATTTTAGATGACTCACTTAAACCACTGAAAAACTATTAACTTTCCTGTGTTCTAGCTCCTATTAGTTAGTATTGTAGTGGCACCCCCTTCTCCACAGAAAATCTTAACTAAACTTCTCCAGGAATCTTCACCATAATTGATTTTAGGACTATCAGCAAAAGAGTCTCTACAAAAGAGTTCAATGTAGGTAAACTTCCTATTTTCCTGTTGCTTTTTTTTACTTGGCCACTGGACTGGAAGAGATCAGCACTCCAGGTACTGAACACCCCTTTTCCTAGTTTCTCACAAATATTTATCCAGTATAGTAGTTTGAAAAGTGTGTTTGCAAATGCAAAATGAGATTTTTAAAAAAGACGAATTCTGGCCTTGAGCTGGAGCTTTACAGAGATGTCTATATTTCTAAGATAAGAGAAATTATAAGTTGGCCTCCATGGTAACAGGGGCGGGGGGAGGGGGGGCAGAGGGTTAACTTGCCCAAAACAGTGAAGGAAAAATCTGCTTTTTCTTTTTAAATAAAGGTTGATGGGATCTTTATTTTATTCATGTAATTATATGCAGTGCTGAGAATTGAACCCAGTGCCTCATACATGAGAGGCAAGTACACTACCACTGAGCCACAACCCCAGCCCAGAAAAAGCTGCTTTATGTGAACTTCTGTAGTCTGTGAACTTCTGAGCCCCTCCCCTTCCATGCTGGGTATAAAGTTCTGAAAGTACCTGACCTCAGGGTTCAGGGGATTAATATAGCGAAAACTGTACCCTCTGAACCTGGCTGCAGCCAAATAAAACTGTTTCTTGCTATCTTTGGTGCCCTGCCTCATCTGTCCCTACAACAGTATTAAAGTTCTCAAGAACATATTAATGATACAATTCTTTTTTTCATGTCACCATCTTTTTGTCCTTTTCATTCCCTCTGGAAACCAGGAAACATAATTAATATGGGAACCCATGTACAGAAGCACAGCCAAATGAAAAATAACAGCATGTTTCCCACATGTAGGCCTGGGTCCAGCCTCTCCCTCAAGAGCAGTCCCATCCCTGCAGGCCAGCTTTCAACATCTGCATTGGATTGACCTTGAACATTTCACATCCTTTACCCATGGAGAGGAGGTGCTGCTAATATACAAGTTAAGCTACTTGATCACCTGGGTTCCCTGATAAAGTAATGAAACTTCAGAATGCCCCCTGCCATAAGGCAATCATGTCAGCAAGAATATACTCACAGATAAACCCCAAATTCCTGCAGGCCATTCCTGGTCCTCTACATATGCTCGCTGTCCACAGTACTGGGGTGGATGGTGCTTTTTCTAAAATTTAATGAAGTGTTGAAGAGAAAGAATGGGGAATATACAAACTCTAACTTTAGGAATACTAGGGAGCTTGAGACAGTATGTGAGACCACCCCTGCCCAACAAAAAACAAACCAAAACACTAATTAGAAGGGCTGGACTTGAGGGCAGCCCCCTACTAACTAGCATGGATAGACTGTTTAGGGGTAGGGAAGGCTGAGGTAGGAGGATCACAGGTTCAAGGCCAACCTCAGCAACTTAGCAAGACCCCGTCTCAAAAAATAAAGAGAACTAGAGATATAACACCAATAGTTCTTAAAACTGATCAGCCTGCATTATCAAACACAGCAAATCTTCGGTAAAGAACATAAAGGAACCCATGGCCCTTGAAATGAAGCCCAGCAGTTCTCAATTACCATTTCATAGTGACTAATCCTGAACCCACAAGAAAGGTGTACCTTGCCACAGCTCTCCCACCGCTCACAGCATAGGCTGCTTGTCCATTGGGGCTCTTCTCCAGCCTCAGCCCCTTCACAGAAAACTTGGCTAAATAAATAAAATTCTTTAAAAAGCAGCAACAACAAAAACCTCACTATTTATACAAATAAAAAACATATTCTGAAGCACCAAAATCTCCATCAAGGCCCATCACCTACCCTCAACCCCAGTTATTCTCAAGAATAATATTCCCAATTGTACACAGCAAAGTCCTACCTAACGTCTGGGAAGCCACCAGCCACAAAAGCATCCATTCCCCTATAAGAAAAGTGGGATAAGTTTTTTTTGTTTGTTTGTTTTGTTTTTGTTTTTTAGGATTGGGATGAAGATCCAATAAGAAGATGTGTGAAGTGCCTGGTAATTCCCCTCCACATGTTGGAAGTCAGTCAGGCTGCCTGCGGCAGGTATTGCTGCCCTCACGGCAATTTCAGCAAGAGGTCACACCAAGTGCTGTGATCTGCAGCCTCTTCATGACTTAAATCATCAGTCACCTGCCACTTTTACTAGAAAGTCCTCAGGAAATGACTCAAAAATGCTGAATAATTTGGAGAAGAAGATGAGAAAATGAAGAAAACAAAACTAGCGCAAGCATGTAACAAGCCCAGGACCCTCCCTGCCTTCATTACTCGGACCACAGATAGTGATAACACTGACCACTGCTCTGGTGGACCCTAGTGAGTGTCAGAATGTCAGCTTTGTGCACAGAGGAATACTTAAAGGTGAAAGGTGAAAATCGGTGCATGTCTTCCTCAAATTTTAACAAGCACCAAAGCAAAGAAATATCCAACAGACCGGAGAAATGTCAAGTAGCTAATGTGACCTGAAAGATCCAAGGATGTTCAGGTCATTCAGAGGTCAAGCAAATAAATGCTAAATTGGAATTGTTGCCAAGGTAAGTTCCCCCCAGGTCACTGTTAACATTGTTTCTAATGGCATAAGAACCAGCTCTGTTTCTTTCCTCACTTAACTGCATATGAATTCACAGGTGTCTCATTAGGCATTCTAGATGACTAGGGTGAATTGGGAGAAGGTAAGAAAAGCAGGCAGTGTTCCCAAGGAAGACACAGTAGCACTGTACATGCTCCCTGCTCACCACCTCAGAGATCTCTGGGCTTTACACCCTGAGATTTTGCACATGACTCTGCCTAATTTGCTGAGGGGGATCTACTAAAGCATTTGTTTTAGCTTTAATTTCTTAGGAAATAATTCCAGTTATCTACATGCAGGCTTTCTGGCTATAAGGGTATAAAAAATGCAGAATCCTGCCTCTAGACCCATCTATGTGTGCTCTGACTCCCTTCTCCTGTGCTTCCTAAAATTTTCCAGAAGTCTACCTGGTATGCAGTTTCACAAAAAGTGCATCTATAATTTAAAATCACACTCAGACACCTAGTTGTAAAACAATTTCTTATGAAATTCAGATGCACTCTGCAGTGGTTTTGCAATTAAGCAACTCAAAAAATGAATTCAAAATTCATTTATATTGGTCAATCTGAGATGTTCATTAAATGTCAGTAATATTGAAGAAATATAAGTGCATTTAAAACCAAGCCTTTGGTGGGTGGACCATAATCACCCCCTGGGCATGTAGTAAAATAATAGAAGGACTTAAGATGGTAAATATGTATCTTCTGAAGCAACAAAGGCTCCATAAAGGCCATCACCTACCCTCAACCCCAGTTATTCTCAAGAATTTGACCATCCGAAAGAGTTTGTCTCCATGACTCCAAGGGAAGAAAGAATCATGTTTTTGATAATTAGTAGCCAATAGCAAACACAGCTGACCCAGTCTCCTTTATACTAATCAACCCTTTGTACTTTTTAGTTCTCTGACTTTGAGAACCTATGCTTCCCCCTTAGTTACTTTCTTAGTTAACTTTAAAAATCACTAATTCTGAAAGACACTCAGCTTAGCAAAATACTAGTCTCCTACTAGCCCTGCAGAACTAGAACCTCTGATATTGGAGTTATGATGATAATGGCTACCTAGGTTACTTTTCAGGCATGTGAAGGCTGTTTTTGATGAAAACAAGGATTCTGCCAAGGGGCCTGTGCAGGTGTGCAATGGGTGGGCTATTGATGTCAGGAGGCCAAACCTCCACCCTCAGATCATGCTAATGCTACCATTTTCTGAACATGCATCTCAGGAGAGGCCATGAAGATTGATTACACCAGTGAAATCCACTAATTACTTGAACTCCAATCATGTTCACCCACACCTTAAATACCCTGCTTCCTTATCCCATAAATATCCCAAACCCTATCCTCCAGGAGGCAGATTTGGGACTTGGGTATCCCACCTCCATGCTTGGCCAAATTGTGGATAAACTCTTATTCTATACAAAACTCATTTCAGTGACTGATACCTTGTGTAGAGGGCAAAAGGAGCCTATCGTGGGAACACATTGTGAGAGGTCACCTGGCTTCCTGAAGTTTTGTGTGCAGCATCCCCAGGGACAACTTTCAGAGCTCTTTGGAATTTGACATTCACTTCTGTAGCTCTTCCTACATAAACAAAAACCTATTACTACTGAATGTTAATCCATTTTTCTCATGTGCACTATTGAGCAGTTGTAAAAGAAGAGGCCAGAGAGGCATGATTGACATCTCAAAGATCTGTGGTGACCTGGTGCTTTCAGGTCTTAGTGGTTGGAAGTTTTGCATTGACTAACTGTAAGACAACAGTGCTACTTTCTCAAATTTGAAATAAAAATAGAATTGTCCAGCAAGCCCAGGGACAAAATGAACAAACAGTATCTCATTTATGATAAGGTGAGCCACCAAGCTTTCTGATTTTATCATGTGGGTCTTCATATTTATGAGGTGTTGTTCAGAGATCCAATCATTCAATGAAAGCATCATTATACATCTTCCAGAGTTCCCTTGAGTTACTTCAATAGGTAAGATTTCAGACTGTCACATAGGAGGGTCAAAACAACACCATCTCCCTTGATGTCCCCATGACAATTAGGAATTTGCCCAGAAAGGCAGGAGGCAAGGCACCTCACCCACTTCCTAGGGATTATCACTGTTCTTAAGAAACTGAATAAGTAACTCATTTTTCAAAATTTAAAATAAATGTAGGACCACATCAGGAAATACCAGAATGAGATCCTCAGAAATAATGCCATAAGAACTAAATTTTCCATCCATTGGTTACTGCTCAGTCTGCCAAATGCTTCTGGGAAAGAAATCCCACTGAAGAAAAAACATTTTCCCTAAAGATGTTATGACTGGTTAATTCATTGCAATTGGCAAATGTGCTGTGAAAGCCTTGGGAGAGAAGAGGCACATGTAGTTTCCCCCTCATAGGAATGTGCAGTGCTCTAATACACATGCAAAATGGAGGAGGTCCAAGCATCACAAATGGTGAATGCCTGTGACAAAGGAACATTCCCAGTAGAGATATTCATCCCATCAGTGTGGCACAGAATGTCCCAACAAAGTTCATTTGACTTGACTTCTGTGGAGGAAACATGGCAACATCACAGGAGTCCAACTGTAAGAATTATAGGGAAGACAGATAAGGGAGTCCCAGAAACAGTCTTGTAGTACCCACTCAGTAAGGTCTCCACTGACACTCAGAGCAGACTGACATATTTCATGTCTGGAGCATCTTCAATCCTGCAAATTAGACATGTTGTTCAAGATCCCAAATGCTTTGATTTTTACTGGGATGCATATACCTTAGTAAACCCAGCTGCCTCATGAAAGGTTGCTAATTCAACCTCACCCTTTGGCCAGGAATGAAGACCATCTCAGACAGTGGAACTTTTACCAGGATCCCTGAACAGAAAAAAAGGGGCAAACTCTCATTACCCAGAAGAGGCAATGCAGTTTGTGCATGGATGGAAAGTACATAAGGCCATAGGCAAAATACAACTCCATAGAGACAGGCAGTTCATTTATAAACACATTAAGTGAAGCAAGACATCATGGTGCACCTCAAGGGTACACACTAATAAACTCAACATACCTCAGAGTGTACCATGAATGATATAAGAAGTTATAATAGTTATTTTGAAAGGGAAAGGAGTAGAATTTGCTACCCAAATTTTGATAAAATTTGGTTAGTCTAAGAAGGGCTCCAAAAACCATTTGGGAAGGTACCAAGTAAGCCTTAAGTACTACTTACTCTTACATAAATGGAAAACTTTCATGGCAAATTGGTGGCCATCATGATATACTAACCAGGAAGATTATATACACAGAAATAACTTTCAAATAAGGTCATTTATTTTTCATTCCTTTAGTTAATGCCATTTGCAAGAGATCATTATACATTCAAGCCCATGAGAAGCCAGGGAGAGTAAAGAACAACTCAGAAAAGATGAAAACAGGATGAGCAGGAGTAGGAACTGCCTATCACATGGTGGGACAATAATCCACAATCCTTGCTCAGGAACAAAGCCCCAGAGGATCAGAAAAGTGAGAGGAATATGTGAAAAGCATAGGCAGGCTTTTGCTTGACTTCCATGTGGAATTTAGGGATATCACCTTGTAGGGGTAAGGTAGTCATCAGCCATTACCACTCTTTGCCAAATACTGATACTTTTCAACTTACCATGGCATTACATCCTGACTAACCCATCATCTGAAAATATTATAAATGGAAAATGCATTGAATACACCTAACCAACCAAATACCACTATATACTGTAGGCTATGGTTGTTTACCCCTAAAATTTGATCACATGGCCCATGGAAAACTTAAAATACAAAATTCAAAGTACAGTTATATCACTTTCATACAATGGTAAAGTAGCAAAACCATAAGATGTACCATGCCAAGTCAGAGAATTTATAATTCCTGGTTTCCCACTTCTTAGCCATGTAAAGCATCCTTCTTCCATGCCCTCTGTGGTTTCATGGGGCAAAGTGACTAGTGTGGCAGCTGAACTGTGGGTGGAACTGATAGGTCAGTTCTGAGCCTAACCTGCCAGTACAAAACCCATCAATACTTTTTCCACTCCCTCACAGTGACCCAGAATTCCCAAGAGGTCATGAAAAGGAAACAAAAATTGAGCTGAATCTGAATATACACAGGTCAACTTGACAGGAGCAAAATATACATAATCAAGGCCCTGACTTGCTGCTCAGCCAGAAACAAGACTCACAGACCTGGGGAAGGCCACACCATCAGCAAGAAGTGAAGTGACATGGGACACATTCAGCATAGAATGATGACTACTCCCTGGGAACACTTAGGAAGTCTACCACAAGCTTTAGGAACAGAAGTCAACTAGTCTTCAGGGTTAAGGACAGGCAAACTCCCTCAGCACACAGCAAGAGTCAAGGACCAACATGAGGAGCTGACATACCATGACATTTCCTCCTATCATACAGTTCCACCAGGGCAGGAGACTGTCCTGTGCATCCCAAAACCATTTTCCAAAGAAAAAGGAACAGCAATAAGAAATCTGAGTATTCCTGGAAGGTGCTTAACCCTCCAAAGAAGGCAACTGAGTCTACCAGAGCCCGGATTCTGGAGGTAATTTTATAGTTGGTAGACAAAGTCACACCTAACACTGCCTCCTGAAGGATGCTGAAAACACTGAAGACACGGACGAACATGGATGAACTTGGCTGGTTCATTCTGTTTGTCTCATCTGGTAACTTAGGCTCTGTGGAGAATATAGAGGCTCTGAAGCTAGAGAAGGAGCAGGAAAGAACCAGAGCACCATCCCTTCCATGTGATGACTACAAGGCTGATTCAGAGCTTTTCCTCACACGTACTACCATTTTGTATTGCATAGAAACTGACTAAATAAAGCTATGTACTTCCAAGACAGGGCTCTGTGCACCAGTACATGGACATATTTAAAACACCCATTTTTACCTTTGACCTGTCCACAGCACTTCACACCCATGGTGCATCTGCAAGATTTTTTTTTAAAAAATGTTTTTTTCAGGAAAACAATGGTAGTTTAAAAACAGAACATCTCTTGGCCCTCATAGATTTAATTTTTTTAGAAAGAACAAATAAACAGAATTAAGCATCTGATATGGAAAGGCAAAAACTTCTCTGTATAAAAAAACTAGGTTCTGTGAAAAAAAAATGTGAGGGAAGATTTGCATTGAATATTTAGCAACAATCTGATTTATATCAGGAGTTGACATACTTTCAGATATTTTTAATTATTATTTACTCTCTCAAGTTTTTTAAAACATTCTTGGATTAAAAGCCAATGAATTTTATATCATACACTACTGGGGAAACAGGAGAACTCAAATAATCAAGTCCCATATTATAAGAAGCTATTTAGTATCTTCAGGACAAATCTAAACATTCTCCTCAATCTAATCATTTTTATTTTCTTATTTATCTTCCTGATATCCATAATAGAAGGTATACTACTAAATGTATGGAAGTGAGAAATAAGTATCTTAATGTTAACAAGAGTTTCTAAAATGCACAGCAATGAACAGTATTGGAAGTATTAGGCAAATATTTTCCTGGCTCCATCAACAGATGAGCACGGTGTATTTTCTGTGGAAACATGTCCAATGGCTCAGCACTAGTAAGGCTGAGAATTAAAAGGAAAAAGGAACAAGTCAATCAGTTCCATTTGTTTCCATTTACTTTTGTTGTGCAATAAATGATACCGCATTCTCACTGCCACTTTGAGTTGCAATCAAAGCAGTTGACAATTTCCACAGTCTCCAATGGGGTCTCCCATGCAGGTGGCCACTTTCAGCTTTAGAGTCCGCAATTTCAGCATCTGAGTTATGAGCAGAGCAGTCCTTTCCTGGAAAGGAACATTTATCTAAGCATTTGCAGGGAGCAGAAAAGAGAAAACCTCAATATGCTTCTTCCTAGTTAATTTCAACCACCTCTGCCAAGATCACGGCTCTGGTCTCAAGCCTGCACCTACAGCCTCCATGACTGACAGGATGAGAAGATAACACTGAAGTTGGAAGGCAGCAGCATTTAGAATCGCAGAGACCCTAGAGACTCTGCACAAGCAAAATGTGAAATGAAAGGCTCATGTGGCTACTTTTGGAGACAGTTTTCTGGGTGCTTATTATTTATTTTTAACTTCTGGATAAATTTGGAGTACAAAGTTTCTTAGGAGTTTTTTGAGAAGGAAAAAGTGAAAATTAATATTATAGCGTGTTCATATTTAGAATGCAGATTTCAGCCATCTGCTTTTATATGAGACATATTAACTCTTAATTTTAGTTTAATTTTGATGGTAATGAAGTGAACAATCAAATCCATCTTTTAAATAAATTTATATCCATATCCAATGACATTAATTTTCTTAATTAGGTATAAGTTTTATGTCTTAAAATCTATCAATTTTAAAAACTTTAGTGCAGGCATTTTGAGTTATTAACTTTTCAACAGTTTATGTTTCTTGGTATAAAAAGCTAAAGAATAATGGAAATAACTGGATCCTAAACTTGGAGATTTATCCCTCTGTATGTTTATAACCTTCACAGTATCCAGAGCAGTGGAGCCTAAATCATAACAGGTTTGTGTCTCTGCAGATCAGAAACACAACATGCAAGCCCATTGAGCTTCTTTAAAATAATTTAATTTAACCTGGGACATCTTCTCCCAGGTTATCACACTGGGAGAAGATGTCCTTTCTCTTCTTCCTTCCCTCTCTCCTTTCAAGGTTTATTTGGAACCTTGAAACCTCTGAAAACTTTAGATGCTAACCTGATATTAGAGTAACCACCAGGCCAAAAATGGTAATTTGATAATATAAACGGGTAAAATCTGGTTGCAATGAAAATATATTTTTACTGTCATGCTAGAAAATATTTGAAATCTAATGGCCAGGCTACAGAATGATTCTTCACAGTTAAAAAAAAAAATGAGGGGCTGGGGTTGTGGCTCACTGGTAGAGCACTTGCCTAGCACATGTGAAGCACTGTGTTCAATCCTCAGCACCACATAAAGATAAATAAATACAGGTATTGTGTCCATATACAACTAAAATTATATTTTTTTAAAAATGCGAGTGAACAATCATGGGCATGGTCTCCAACCCTCACTCTCTGGGTTTTCCTCTTGTATCAACTTTTTCCTATCAATGTATCTGATAACTAAGTACCATGCTTCATTTTTAAGGGATAAAGAAACTCAAGCTATACTTAAAACCCAGATCTTGAAATATTACATATAAGGAGCAAATTCTCAACTCTAAGTCTACATCACCAACATTTACAAGGATGTACTTACAGAGGGCAGACAGAGCTCATTTTAAGCTGTACTTCCTGAATTAATTAGCTCACTCTCACAGAAAAATCACTCTACCTCTTTAGAGGGTTGTAGAGCACTTAACTTTTTATTGTATTCACTGATTTAATCCTCTGAACTACTCTTCATGCAACAGAAAAGGTAATTTACTCAATGACATTGGAGTCTTGTAATAGAATAAGACATCTCCAAAAAGCAAGCCTGCTGCTTCCTTCACACTGTACAGGAAGAAAATCCCTACTATCAGCAGAGCCTACCCCTGGCCTTCTCCCATGTGATGTCCCAGGACAGTGGTCATTGCCCATCAGCATCCTGGTGTCTGTTGACTTCCCCCAGTGACTCTAACATTGGCACATTTACTTATTTATATATTTGAGTTTTTCATCATCAGCTTACTAGATGAGTAACCTTTATATAGCCTGTTCTAAAACTAAAAAGAAATCATTGGAAATAATGAGTAGCCCCAATAATTCCCTTCTGATTAATTTCCTTTATGAGCACTTACTGGCAACCAATAAGGAAGAAAGCTATCAAAACAAAATAAAAAAACAGATTTATAATTTATTTATAATTTATAAATTTATAATAAAAAGAAAGCAAATAGAAAATAACATGAAAAAATCCAATTTCTTCAAATTCAATAAAATGCAAATATTAATTTTTGAGCTACAAGAATGGAAAATAACTAAGGATGAAAGCTCTCTCTGAGGAAGGAGCAAAGACAGCAGCCGACTCACCATCTCTCCGATTTAGACTTGCAAAGCCAGGGCCATGGCTACTGGACAGCTCTGAGGAGCTACTGAAGGATACCCGAGGCAAGGCAGAGGCCAGTGGAGCATCACAGTTGTCTGCAGAAAAAACAATACAAGCAGGTTATCACACTGGGAGAAGATGTCCTTTCTCCTCTTCCTTCCCTCTCTCCTTTCTTTTTTTCTTAAGAGGCTAGAACTTGCACCAGTCTTGGTCATAAGTGCATTAGCCCATATTTAACAACAGGCTGATAAGGAAAATAAAACCCCTGGTTTCAGCCTTTGTCATTGTCCATGGTGTAACTATTCTCAACAAGGCCAATTCAAAGCCCTTAGTGTGAAGTTATTGAACTTGGGGCTGGGAAGGCATGCATACACAAGCCACATAGCATTTCCACCATGAACACAGAAGACATGTAAACAGCCTGAAGAGCAGGGGTTATAGCAAGACACCACAAAAAAGGCAGTAAGAGGTAAGTTGTGATAATTGATTACCTGTATTTTAATATGATGATTGGCTTATTTTAACATTTACATAATTTAATTTTAAATAATGATGATATTTTAAAACTGGCTTGCAAAACTCATGAAAAATTAATGGTTGGTTCTTGCCAACAACTACTGAAAACTGGCACCAGCACATGACTCAATGGGGACATATCAGAAGGATTTCCTTTAAAATCAGGAAGAAGACTCATAGACAACACTGCTTCTGTTGTCATTATACTGCAAGTCCTATCAGTAAACAGAAGAAAATTTTAAAAAGAAAAGCATATGAACTGGAAAGAAGAAAAAGCAACTGTCAGCACTTTCCAATGATGTGACTCCATAGGTAGAAAAATCCAAAAAAGGTCGTTTAGCTATTAGCTCAATATTCAAAAACTAATGCTCTATCTAAACACTAGCCATACTTACAAAAAAAAAAAAACAGGAAAAAATAAGAGAGAATATCAAATGGTAACAAAATATAATGATTTCTAAGAATGCATCCTACAAAATGATGCAAGCGTTTATGGGGATCATTATAAACACTGTGTTGAAAAACAGGAAAAAAAAAAAAGCCTACATAAATGCGGTCTACAAGAACCACAAGCAGGAAGGCTTTGTATTTTTAAGGTATCATTTTCCCTAACTTGAGCTAAAGAAGCCCAATCAAAAGCCCATGAGGTTATTCATAGGACTTACTTGAAGGAGTTCCCCACATGGCTCAGTGTTCTTAACATAGGGAACAGGCAACATTTAGGGGTTCTGCAAACATTAGAAAACAATTACATCTTTATTTTCACTAACCTCTAACTAAACTAAATATTTAATTCAATCATGGAAGTAGACAAACAGGCCACACAGGTCCAGCATGTCCTGTTCATTTGTCACCAACATTAATTACGGATATTTTTATAGCAATCACTGTGTGGTTGGAAACTGTTTGCATCTCTCATCTCTTCAAAATAACAGTAGTTATTAAGCTCACCACCAGATTTTGTTATTTTACATGCTAATTAATAATCAAGAATTCCTATCATATTAAAATTTCTACACACTCATTACTGCACTTCAATAATTGCTTTTCTCTGTAACGCCAGTTACAAATGTTCAGCATTTACAAGCATTACTCAGAGAAGGTACTCATAGGCTTCAGCAAACAGCAGAATAGATTTGTTCATAGCACAAAAAAAAAAAAAAAAAAAAAAAAAAAGGTTAAGAAGCCCCAAAGTGGTTGGGATGTTATTGGAGCATTATGTTAATGGGGCATTATAGGCATTTCAAAGAATTCTGGAAGGTTATAGGCAGGCTTTGCTACCTGGGGTGTTATCATTGCAATTTCTTTAGTATAACAAGTTCAGCAGTCCAGCCAGAGTCATTCCTACTGTATACAAAGTAGTCCCTCCAATGGAAGTCACACTGTGGTTGGGGGCAAGTAAGGATTAATCCATGAACTGCTTAATATGAGAGGCCTGTTCCCTTCCCCAGCAGGCCTTCCTTTATGATGTCCTTTGACAGTCATGGTCCATGGCTCCCCTTTCAGTCCTCTCTGCTCAGGTTTCTTCTTCTCATCACTGTGGTGCCCCTCCCCCCACCATCCTTTGATTGTTGAGGACCAAGCAGATTCTAGAAGCAGATCACACAGGGCACAGGTAGGGGAACATGTCCCTGTTAGTTGTCTGATCTTGGGAATACCTCAGCCTCAGTCTCAGCTTTCACATCTGTACAATGGAGACAATAAGATCACACAACTAACAGGGTTGCTGTAAGGATGAAAAGCATTTGCATTGTTTCTTTTCTTTTTTTTTTTAATTTGTTTTAATTAGTAACACATGACAGTACAATGATCTTGACATATCATACATTTGAATCAGATGGGATGTTTATTTTCTTTATGGTGAAACAAGTCATCACATATTAAGACCATACAAATGATCCTGTAAGGACAGTTTCCTCAGGTAGTGAGTTCTTATAATTTTACGTAGCATTAAACAGAAGTTTAATTTTCACACTAGAAGTACCTGCTTAATGGATGTCACCCCAACATAGTTTTCAATACTATAAGGGAACCTGATGGCTCTAGCTGGTGGCCAGAGATAACCACTCAGTGGCTACTTTCTAGCTGCTTCCCTTAAAAGGACTATTTAAAGCTTGCTCAGGAGCTTCAGGTGACCCCCTCTCAGTCACAGTGTGACTTCCTTGGATCTACTGCCTGCTTACTTCAATCCACCAGTGAAAGTTCCCTTGGAGTACCTGTCTGGATCACACCCTCAGCCAATAAGTGTATTGGCCCATAGGTACCCCCTCTTCCTCTCTGCTGTGCTATGTATTGGCCCATAGGTACCCACTCTTCCTCTCAGTGTATGGCCTCCAGGTGTGTTGTACACTCCCCCTAAGGAGTCTGTAAGACCTACAAAGACTTCAACTTTCACATTGTGATTTAGTCTTTGACGCTGGGCCTGGAATCTGAGCCCTGATGGTGAGGCCTCCAGAAGGGCCCCATGCAATTGGGTTTCTCTCTGGGCCTGTAGGTTGCTGAGGCCAGCAGACACCAGCTGAGTTGATAGAGATATTCCAGGAGTTCTTTCATAACAAGAGGGGGAGCATTCACAGGGCCAAACCACACATTCATTCATTTATTCATTCCCCAAAAGAAGGCATACAAAGCTTAGTATTAAAAAGAAAAAAGAAAAGGCTAAGCCCAGCAGTGCATACCTATTATCCCAGCAATTTGGCAGGCTGAGGCAAGAGGATCATGAGTTCAAAACCAGCCTCAGCAACTTAGCAACTCAGTCTCTAAATTAAAAAAAAAGGGGATAGGGATGTGGCTCAGTGATAAAGCGCCTCTGGGTTCAATCCCTAATACCAATGATGATGATGTTGATGATAAATTTTTTTAAAAAAGTAGTAGTAATAACTTTTACAGTGTAGTAATTTCTTGGGAAGAAAAATTTGATACTTTTTAAAAAATGATCATTTTTTTAATAATCCTGTGAGGCCTTAGAATCAGCTGTTCCAATTGATTCCTGAGGTCACCTGTGAAATCATGTGGTCAAAACAAGGTGCCCACCTCCTGTGAGGCCCTGGGACAGGAGCATCTCTGTACCTATGCACTGGGACAGTGCAGTTCCTGAACTCTTGCATCTTCCAGCAAAGTTATATCCGCACAAGATGAGGTCTCAGATACCCCCAGAAATCTCCACTCATTTCTGTTTTCAATATGAAATGTTCTTGTTTTATATTAAGCATCCTGGAGCAAAAGTCGGTAGGATCAGATGTCATTTTGTTTCTCTGGCATCATTATAAAATATGCAGTTTCACAAACTGAATATTATTCTTATCAATAATTTGAAATAATGTCTTAAGAACAACTAAATCTTGAAATGCTTCAAAGCTACAAGAATTATTCATAGAAATTTTTTAAAAGATGAGATGATAAACAATTGTGTAGAAAAACTATCACTTAGGAGAAAAAAAAAGCTGAGTATAGGCATATAAGAATGAACATAAGATAAAAGAAAATACTGTAGTTATGCCAAAACAAATTTATTTCTCTGTATAATAGACACTCATAAACATGAGAATGATTCTAAAAAATTATCTCAACCTTAAAATTTAGTTATTCTTTCATAGGTAGAAACATATTCAAAGTTGTGTTTTTAGAGAAGCTGAAGGATTGGGCTGGAGGTACAGGTTAGTGGTAGAATGCTTGCTCAGCATGAGCAAGGCACTGGGTTCCATCCCTAACACCACAAAAAAAATATATATACACACACACACATACACACACACACACACACACACACACACACACACACACACACATAGTTGTAATGCTGTTTTATAGAAAAACCGAACCAAACACATCACAAATGTTCACAACTGACACTGATTCAGATCAGATTGTTAGGGATATCCTACCAGGCATTCTGATGATGCAACAATCATATTTAAGAAACTTTTAAACCATATTGTAAAGCTATTTTAATCAAGAGCCTGTTGTTTGTCATACCATAAAACCATTTAGACCGAGGTACTAAAATAATACTTTAGCGTCCTATTTTACACACACACACACACACACACACACACACACACACATATTCTTATGGTTTGAATTAGAGATATCCTACAGAAAGGTCATGTAACAAAGAAGGAATTTCCAAAGGTGAAATGATTAGATGATAAAAGTCATAACCTAATCAGTAGATTAATCCATTTGAAGGATTAATAATTTAAATAGATTATTGGATGATAATTCTAATTAGGTGGGGTACTCTAAAGGAAGCAGATTATTAGGGCAAGCCCTTGGGAAATATATTTTGTCTCTTACTCCTCCCTCTCTGTCTGCTTCTCCTCTAATGTGAGGTGAACAACTTACCTCTGCCAAATCCTTCCACCATGATGTTCTGCCTCACCTCAAGCCTAGAGTAATGGATTAGGTTGACTATGCACTGAATGTCTGAAATTATGAGCCCAAAATAAACTTTTCCTCTTCTATCTTGTTCTTGTCAGATCTTTTGATCACACAACACAAAGCTGACTAACACACACACATATAAAATTATATATATTTATTTTTCCTCAGTTGATTTTAGAAATTTGGAATTTCCAACAGTTGGGGAATATATAATTGACTTGCTCCTCCCAATCTAAATGAAACAGTTTTCCAGTTTTTTCTTTCTAAAACTACCTAATCTATTCTTCCTCTCAAATGAAAAACAACTCTAGGTTTCTTTGGTTAAAAACAACCCCTCAGTAATACATTAGCTCTTATGTTCTTCAGCACTTTACAAATTCTATTCATACAGAATTGCATATAAATGATATCTTTTTTGAATGAATTATCTTCTGAACTAGATTAAATAGTCTTCAAAGGAAAATATGTATTTTCATTCCTCAACACATCACAATGCAACCTATTCCCTGGACTGTAAAAGACAATGCATATAAACTCCCCTGGAGGTGGACTTTGATCCTACTTGGTCCTTCCACTTGGACTGTCTGAATTTCAGGAGTTGCCAATGCTCAAGACCAACACTCACACAATGGCTCCCCTCTGTCTCTGAACCTGGGACAATGTCTGATGCAAAAGAACCTGTAAATATCTGGTGATCATTTCTCTATCCATAAGAGTAAGATCTGGAACTTTTCTTTAGATCCAGGATCCCCCGTTCCTAGTGTCTGGTGACACATTAAGGCCTCTAAGAATTGTGAACATCAGGGTCCACTTACTCACCCTTCCCAAGTCTGTACTCACCCTTCCCAGGTTGTACTCACCCCACATAGCTGGCCCTTAATCCATCCTCATGAAGATTTCCATAATGTCTTTGCTAAGTTGTATCCTACTTCTGAACTTTACCAAGTATACTAAGTCACTGGCCCATGCTTCCTGAAGCAGACCAGAGATCCCCACCCAGAAGACCCCTTACCATAATTGTTCTTATTAACAGACTATCAGCAAAAATTTCTACAAAAAAAACTCAATGTGGGTTAGGACTTCCTATTTTTGTGAGGACTAAATTGCTCTGTCTTATAGAAGCTGCAGACTTGATGATGTTACTACTGCTTTTGTGGTAAAACCTCTGACTAATTAATATTAAAAAATGGAACAAAAAAGCACTTGTCTTGTTCACCTTCAGTCCCCTTCTCCTACTAGGTATAAAGTTCAAAGAATTTCCAGACTTGAGGTCCAGAGAAATTTTAGGCGATAGCCTCTATGGACCCTGCAGCCAATAAACCTACTTCCTGAAAATTCCTTGGATGTCCAGCCTATTCTGTCCCACATCACAACCGCCAAAATATATGCAGTAGAGAGCATGAATATACCTGCTAAAACCTACAGTGCATTACAAGCTCAGAAACTTGGCATGGAAAATCCATGGATGGCCCTTGCATAATTCTCCAACCACACCTCATTCCCATCCATCTGTGCCCTCACTTGCCTCTAAACATATTCCACAATTTATTTATTTTACACATACAAAGGGATTATGTCTGGCCATTAGCAACATCCTAATTTAAGCTATTTTGTTTTTACTTCTGAACTCTTTTTTCCTATTATAGCAATATATTCATCTGTTATTTCATGGGTCTGCTTTATGGCCATGGCATTAACTCAGAGATGTGTGGTGGATCAATCTGTTGCCTATAAACTTATTTCTCAGTGTAATTCACTTGTAAATGTAATTCTAAGGATCATATTACAAGAAACAATTTCCATTGAGTTTAAGGTTGTCATACAGCAAATTAGTACCCATGAATTTGAACTATTATTAAACTATATTTGGTATGAACCAAAAACAATAATTATTCTTATAATTAAATGATACCTTAGATTCCTTACAATGAAGTGGATTCATGCCAATATTGTTTCCTTTTTTAGTTCACAGTATTTGTGAAAAGCCTTACATAATTTTTAGAAAAATAACTGAATTATAAAGGTAGTTGTCTTCCAATATTAAAATTCTAATGGCAGAAGACATTTAACTGGGCAGGTACTTGCTAATAAAAAGAGCCTCCTGTGTAATATCTGGTTTTGAATTTCCAGAAAACCTGGGAGAAATACACAAAATCTGTTTTTTAAAAAGGCTTCCTCTTTATGTACAAGCCTCTTAATTCAGTTAAAAATGAAGGCTCTGATTTAGACCACTTTATAGAGAAAAGACATGAAAACTTCACTTAAACCAGCTGATGTTGTTTTGGGGTTATTTTTCCAGCTGTATGTCTAAGAGCCTATTGGGCCCAGCAACAGAAAAAATCAAGCCTATTGCTTCATGGTTCTAAAATTGTACAAAACCATATGATTCTACAGAACTTTTAGGGAACTAAAGCTCTGGATGGAGAATTGTTCCTAGTTCTCACTGACTAATTTGCTTGGTACCCTAAAAAGAAAATGATTTGGACCTGCTAGAAAGCCAAACTTTTTTTTTGTTTTTTTTTTTTTTTGTTTTTGTTTTTGTTTTGGTACTAAGGATGAACCCAGAGGTGCTTAACCATGAGCCACACCCCCAGCCTTTTTTACTTCTTCTTTTGAGAAAGAGTCTCATTAAGTTGCTTAGGGTCTCACTAAGTTGCTGAGGCTGGCCTTGGAACTTGTGATCCTCCTGCCTCAGCCCCTGAGTTGCTAGGATTACAGGTGTATACCTCCATGTCCAGCTAGAAAGTCATTTTTTTTTTTTCCTTTTTGGTGCTGGGGATAGAACCTTGTGCACTCAAGTCAAACACTCTACCAACTGAACTATACCCCAGCCCTAGAAAGCCAACATCATCCCAGTTATTCTTAACTAACCACTGAAAAAAACATGCATTTGGCAAAAGAAACTGATTCTAAATCATCAGGGTGGTTCTAAACTCATAACCCTTAAATAAATTGTCACATCTATCTTAAAGGCTCAGCACATTTTTGTAAAGAACCAGTATTTATCTTTACTTCCTTAGCTTTTATCATACTGCCTGGCACACAGTAGACATTTGATAAATGTTTCCTGAATTAAACTGACCACAAGTTGAAAAGCTCTTATACAACTTTCTAAAATCTTCATATCTGTTATTTCCACCCAGACATATATTGAGCTCAAAATATTTAAAGAACCAATTCATCAGCCCAACTTGATGTTCCACACCTGTAATTCCAGTGACTCAGTAGGCCAAGGCAGGAGGCTCACAAGTTCTGAGGCCAGCCTCAGCAAATTAATGAAGCCCTCAGCAACTTAGCAAGATCCTGTTTCAAAAAATGAAAAGCGCTGGGGATGTGACTCAGTGGTTAAGTACCCCTGGGTTCAATCTCCAGTATCAAAAAAGAATTTAAAAAAAGAACCAATTCATAATAAGAGGAGAAACATGGGAAGTCTAAATTTTTCAGGCGGGTATTGAGTGGGTAAATGACAGCAGAAGTCGAGAGAACAGACTGAGGAAAGGGCTTCTCTCCGGCTACCAGGAGAGATTGCCCCATGCAGCACTCACTTCCAAACACACTCCTGGCCCTATTTAAATAAACATGTAAGTAAAATTCAACAACCCACCATACTGAGGAATAGTTTTCAGAAGGAATCCACAAATTGAACATTTAGGGAATTTTCGCATTAAGAGAAAGTAATATCTCCAGATTTGTCAAAATTGCATCATTCTATGGAGTAAAATTCATAGAAACAGGTAGAGCTGTAATTTCTCAGACACCCTTTTCCATACACCTTTTCCATCTCTTCAAGTCACAATTCAAGAGACCTTCTGGCTAAGGGTGGGAAGGTCCTAAGGCTGCCCTTGCTCAATCTCTCCCAGGGCCCTCTGGCTTGTCTAGCACTTTCATTGATCTGGGAACCTTGCATGTACAGCGACAGTTCTCAAACTTGGAAATAAATATAAATCCCCTGGGGCATTTAAAAACTAACAATTCCTCACCTCCTCATCTGAAATTCTGATTTCCTAACTGCAGCTTATTCTGAAACCTATCAAACCAGAGCACTTAGGATACGGTGTATGGTGTTTTTGCACTCAAGGCAGTCAGACTATGAACTCCAAAGAAGGAAATGCACAGATTCAGTTCAACAGCCCCCACATCTCTGTAGTGGTGAATTCCTGGAGTGTGTAGAGGTGTGCCCTACAATGCATCTGCACAGAGGTAGTCCTGGCATCTACAGTGTGCTCTGTGGTTGAGGGTGACATCACCACTGGACAGCGGGGCAGTGTAAAGACAACGTAAAATCCCAAAGCCCAATCAATAGTGCTTGAGAAGTCACACTGGAATGTTAGGCTGTTGACTCATATTAGTACTGATCTTGCTCTTAATGCTCAGTTTCAAAAGATTTTAACTATCCATAGCTTGCTAGCAAGAGAACTGCCTTGCTATGTAACTCTTAAATATTAATGTTTAACCAACTCATATCATTTCAAGGGGTGAAATCTATTATTTTAAAATCAAATGGTTTGTGACTTTTGTAGAATTCTATAAAATTCTCAAATTCTTTATTCAAATTATTAAAATAATCACAAAGCAATCAAATATGTAATTTTAATTTTTGTCCATACATTTGTTTACATTAATTACTTTTTTGAGTGAATAAAGAACTTACTTTGTAACTTTTTACAAAATTTTTACATCTTGAGTAAAAACGTTTTCACCATGGAAAACTGAAGACAAAATTACTAATTAGCTCTCTATTATATTGTTGTAGAATAATCAAAACTTGCTGCACAATTTTTTAAACCCTAGGAATAATATGAAAGTTCAGACAATCACTTCTATTTAGAAAAAAATGTTTCTTCTGAAAATCCCAATGACTTTAAAAACTTACAAAAATTTAATAACTGTGCTATCATATTGGATCCATAAATATAATAACATCTGTTGTGTTTTCAGGACAAGACTTAGGCTGCAAGAGAATATTTTTCACTGTCTTAGAAAATTTGAATATTTGAATATTTGCAATTTGAGAATAATTTAAAGAAACACTAAAAATTTCCAAAGCTAGCAGGTCACAGTGGCACACACCTGTAATCCCAGTGGCTCACACCTGTAATCCCAGCAGCTCAGGAGGCTGAGATAGGAGGATCACGAGTTCAAAGCAAGCCTCAGCAAAAAGCGAGGTACTAAACAACTCAGTGAGATCCTGTATCTAAATAAAATACAAAAAATAAGGCTGGGGATATGCTCAGCAGTCGGGTGCCCCTGAGTTCATTCCCTTGTACCTCCCCTCAAAATTCCAAAGCTAAAGAGCAATTTATGATAAAATAGGAAAGCAGAATGAAATGCCATTGCAAAGACAATCAACAGTGAGATTCCAAAAGCTTTCCTGACTACAATATATATTCTATTGATATACAGTATTACATATATTGTATATGTTCTTTTTGCTTGTTTTTCCCTCACTCCCTCCTTCCTTCTTTTTTTTTTTTTTTTGAGAAAGAAAACCAGGGATAGTTGGCTGCAAAATCTCAGCAAGTCCCTGGAGAATTGGCTCCCCTCTCAGGAGATGAGCCTGGGCAGGGCTGGGCCTGGGCATGCTCTGATTTCTCAGGAGATATTTGGTTTTCCTGGGGGCTGTCTTGGTGGCCACTCTCTTCAAAGGAAGGAAAAGCAGAATCTGAGGCTGTGGTATGCTTTTAGGTCACCTGCCTATAGCAAGTACAATCAATCCATACCAAGTAAAAGTATTTATAAAAACAAATCTCCATAAAATACCCCTTGTCCCCATTAAGTCAGGGACAGAACTTTTTATTTATTTATTTTTGTGGTGCTGGGCTTTGAAGCAAGGGCCTCATGCATGACAGGCAAGTAGTTTACCACTGAGCTACATCCTCAGCCTCATGGGGAGGGGAATTCTTTTCCAACAAAAGGTACAGTAATTTCTTTGAAGTGTTCAAGGAATGAATAAAAAATAGACAGAAAAAAAGGAGCATTTTTATTTTATATTACAAAATCTAGAGTCAGGTGACACTGAAAGCTTTAACACATCTAATTCATTAGGGAATCTTTTCTGGTTTAATTCATTAGTCACTGAGTACAATTATATTAAAGCATTGCTCTTTAAGGTAACATTTACCTAAAATTATTTGTATTTAAATATTAACAACTCATTAAAAAACTTGAGTCTATGTCTAAAAAAATTCCATTAAATAATAATTTCCTTTAATTGTTCATGTTTTTTAAAAAGTATAGCCCACTATTGTTCCAATAATTGAAGCACTCATGTTTAAGGAGCATATGTTTATGTGTATGTATATATATCAAATAAACATTAAATTAAATTAATACTGAATAATGCAATACATTCTCAGATTTTAGTTCTTTAGATACATTTATAAAAATAAATTATCTGTTTTATGTTTTCATCACATGGTGCAACTAAACATTTCTTAAGAAAATTTACCTAGGGGCTAGGGATGTGGCTCAAGCGGTAGCGCGCTTGCCTGGCATGCGTGCGGCCCGGGTTCGATCCTCAGCACCACATACCAACAAAGATGTTGTGTCCGCCTAGAACTAAAAAATAAATATTAAAAATTCTCTCTCTCTCTTGCTCTCTCTCTCCTCTCTCACTCTCTCTTTAAAAAAAAAAAAGAAAAAGAAAAGAAAATTTACCTAGAAAAGGTGTTTGTTTTTTTGTTTCTCAAATATTTACTATATTGTTCTTTAACATTCATATCAAAAAATTTGAATGTTTTAACTCAGTAACAAGTAGATTTTAAAAATTCAGGTCTGGGGTATAACTCAGTGGGATAAGCCCTGGGTTTAGCACAACACTGAAAGAAAAAAAAAATTCACAGGATATATTTAGTGACCCTGCAAGAGAGTAATATATCCCACCCCAAACGCATTCCTTTGGCCTATTTCAAATTGGATATTCAGAAAAACTCCAGGCTCTGTGATCACAGGGATGACTCTGAAAGGTGGTTCTTTTGTAAAAGAAAAGTATCCATCTACATTAGTAAATAGCAGATGTGCACAATGGTTTTTCCATTTTATGTCCCCCACCTCCTTTCTGCCTAGGAAGGCTCTAAACACAGCAGGAAGAGATTGGGATTCTAATACCTGACCCAGATAAAAAACCCTATCTGCATCACAAAACACCCTTGCTGGCTGTGGGATGCCCACCTTCCATAAAGGGGTGTATATTTTTGTGATTTCTATTAAGCAGTGATCCCTCCTCCCCCACCTTGCTGTGGTTTTCTCTTTTTGCACCTTAATAAATTTGTATTTTTTTTCTCCAATTTTAAAATCTGTCAGGGTATACCAACAGAAATGTCCCTTTGTCTGAGTAACACTTTTCTTTTATAAATCCAAATCTAAATCTACACTCTATAAGCATTACTAAAGCAGAAAATTTAAAATTAGTTTATAAATATTGACAAATCTGCTAACCTCAAGAGACTGCAGATTTTTTTAACGGAAAAATGTATCATTTTTTTTTAACTTGGTGTTTCATTCCATTTTTTAAAATATTAGAATTAATCAAATATTTAAATTGCTCACAGAAAAAAAAAGTGTTTACCAGCAATAGTAATTGTTGAAACTTCTTAAATACACTGGTAGGACTGGTAGAATCATAATTAAATACACTGGTAGAAGCATAAATTAAATATACCCCATGGATCCACCCAGGGATCATCTAGCCACCACAGGTAAGCCTCCCTGGGGTCAGGCCCCATAGAAAGTAGATTATGGGCCATGAATGGTGGTGCAGAGCTGTAATCCCAGCAGCTCTGGGAGGCTGGGCCTCAGCAACTCTGCCTCAAAACTAAAAAACAAAAATAAAAATAAAAATGGCTGGGGATGTCCCTCAGTGGATAAACACTCCTGGGTTCAATCTGTAGTTACCTACCACCAATTCAAAAATGAAAAAAAAAAAAAAAGTAGACTGGGAAACCCTCACATGCTTGATGATCTCATCCACCCAGTCTACACCATGCACATAATTTCTGGGTTTAGGGGAAGATTTTTCAGATAACTGTTAAATATGTACTAATTTAGACCTTATCAAATTTTACCATGTTTAATTAATTTGCTTTGCCTACTATGAATTAGAGTTTTTTCCACTACATTTTCTTTGGATTGTCTCTTCTTTGTGAAACACGTCCTTCCTTTTTTTTTCCCACTAAGTTTATGGGTAGTGAGTAGGTAGTATGTATTTCTGAATAATATCTTATTGAGATAGAAAAAATAAAAGGTAGAAAGGAGACAAAGGAAGAAAAGCGAGACTACTTTAAACTCAAAGCCTTGTGATAAATTTCCTCATACCTTCACTCTCTGGGTCAGTTTTCCTCCCAGGCCTGTTACTTCCCAAGCCAGATTTTTTTCCCCAGAACTGTCACTCCAAAGTTTCTAAGAAATCTACACATCTCAGGGTTCCGGAAAATTCACTCACTTATGAAAAGTGCCTTTTAGAATAGATTAAGCAAAGGGAGATTCAATATTTTAAGAAATTCACACATTTTTTATCAGATAGAGGAGACAATATAAAGATCCTAAGACAGCCACACCTCACATACCTTCCCATGTCACCCCATGCAAAGACAAGAGCCTGAGTCCCCAAAAGGTGCATCTCACTCCCTTGACAGCCGAATTCTCCCTGAAATATGGATTTGTTGCTTTCCTGAAAAATCTCTGCTCCTCCCTCTCTTTGACATGTTTTGAAATTCTTTTCTGCAAAGTTTGTCAAGGATCCAGTCATCCTGAGTTAAGGTCCCCCTTTTCAGGATCTCCTCAGACTCCCTTCAGTGACATTAATGTTTTTTTTGTTTTGTTTTTTTTTTTTAATTTTGGTTTTCATTACTGTGGTGCAGGGGATCAAACCCAAGGCTTTATGCATGCCAGGTAAATGATCTTACTACTGAGTCAAGCCCCCAGCTCATGGGGTCTTAATAAATTATGAAGTTCTCTTCCCTTACTATGTACTGTTTTTGCATTTCTTTTTGCTACTTGTATCATTGCTCTGCTAAAGGCAAACTAGTTCTCATTCCTCCACAGCAAATAGATTTATATCACTATCTTTGGTGGTTGAAAATGTGACCTTGATGTTTCTAGGTGTGCTTTTGTTGTTGGGTTGTTTTGTTTTTTTTATTTTATCTTTTACCAGCTTCATAAAGCTTCTCTATGATTTTAATGTTACTAATTCTCTGAAATTTATGGAACTGACTTTATGGACAAGGATAGATGTAAATATTTCATAAGTAATTGAGGCTGCATAATATTTATCAATTGTTATATATATCAAACTGGGAAACAGTTTATTAAAATCTTCTGTATTCTTATCCTTTCTTTTTAATTGTTTCCTACATGTCCATTTTAACCAGTTCTTTTCTTTTTTTTTTTTTTTTGATACTGGGAATTAAGCCCAAGGGTGCTTAACCACACTGAGCCACATTCCCAGTCCTTTTTGTATTTTATTTGGAGACAGGGTCTCAAAGAGTTGCTTAGGGCCTCACTAAGTTGTTGAGGCTGGTTTTGAACTCTTGATCCTCCTGCCTCAGCCTCCTGAGCCGCTGGGATTACAGGCGTGCACCTCCTCACCCATCTTAACCAATTATTTTCATATATATATATATATACACACACACACACACACACACACACACACACTTCTATTCAGTGATCCTCCTTGAAATTTTATGCTGATTCTGCCTAACAGTCAAAGCATAAAAATAAACAAATTTCACCTCCCTTCACCAATAATGTAAGAACCATGAAAGCTTTAATTCTGACTATCTTTCTACATTTATTTCCAGTTGTTCACTTAGATTTGTCTTCTTTCCTTTAATTCCACCAACTGCACACAGATGTTGTACATACACCTTTACTATTGTTTCAACATTGCAATTAGACTTTCAGGAGCATCATTTGTGTAACAGCTGCTGGATTCTAACTACACACACCTGCCCCTATAATTGCTTCCTTTCCTGCCCCACCCCCATCCACTAGCACCTCCTTAGTGATGGGTTGGTGGTCTTGCATCCTCTGAAGTCTTAAAAGATTTTACTTTTCTGCAAATGACTATGTCCCCACCACTCTTGAAAGCTAAGTCTATAATCCTTGGTGTTTATCCCCTCTTAGAACTCTGAGAGCTCATGGGTCTCAATGTTGTTAGTTATTCCTACCCCTGGCTGCTTTCTACAACTTCTACTTCTGGTGTTGGACGATTCCCATATGGTGATGCTGGTGGTGTGCACTATTTTCTTTTTATTCCTACACATTTCAAAGTCTTCCTGACTCACAAGGTTGGTGACCTGCTTGAATTAGGAGAATTCCCATAGATCATCTGTTAAGTCTTTCCTCCTCCTGCAGAACCCAAGTCACATGCATAGATCTTGTCACTCACCACTCTGCCCTTTAACCCATTTTTCATATTTTCCTTTTCTTTGTCTCTCTGTGTATGCCAGTTATTTATTTCAGATCTGTCTTCCAATTGGCTGACTCTTTATCCACCTATGTCTAATCTGCTGTTTCAGAATTCACTGAATTCTTTATTTCAATAATTCACTTTTTCATGTCTACATACTCTTCTTTTTCAACTCTGCTTGATCGTTTTCATGTAAAGATTGTTTCTTTATATGAAGGAAACTGAAAGAAATAAGTTACTTATTCTGTTCTTTTTTCCTTTCTTCTATTTCTATAGACATTTGGCATTCTAAATCTATTTCCAACAACTACATTCATTTTGATCTCATCCTGTAGTTTGTTATTTCTATGGGCCTTCCTGTGAAGTAGTTTGTTTTCTTATGCATTTAGCGCATATGTTTCTATTGTGAGCGCTGGTGGCCAGGCACCACATGTTCTTTCGAAGACTTTAGAAATACCAGTCAGATAACAAGTAGCCCATGTGTCCAGGGGCTATTCAAAGGAGCATATTTAAGGATCTGTCATGCATCACTTAATGACAAGGACACATTCTGAGAGACATTAGGTGATTTCAACATTGTGTAAACATTATAGAGTGCATTTACACAAACCTAGTTTGCTTAGACCACCACACACCTAAACCATATGGTATATATAGGCCATTGCTCCTAGGATGCACACCTACACAGCATGTTACTGTACTGAATATGTGGTCAATTTTAACACAATAATTGTTTATCTAAACAGAAAAAGTACAGTAAAATAGTGCACAGTAGCAATATTTCAGTTCAAATAAAATCTTTTGGGACAAGCATATATGCTCATCACCAACCAAAACATCATTATGGGCACATGACTGTACTAATTTCTTCAGGTACCTGGTAAGAAGTACTATCTGCAGACTTCCACAAAAAGAAATGTAGTTCCATTTTTCAAAAAGTTTACATTAAACATGAGGGGCAGACACACAACCAACCATCTGCCATATAAACTTTTTAATAATAGATGCTAAACTAATTAGCTACAGAATTAGTGCATTGTGATTTATTGACAAGGTGATTCAGGTGAGCATCTGGTCAAGGTTCAAATTACAAATCAGTTTCTGGCCCCACTTCTGAGCAGTTAAAAGCCCAAACCCTCTAGTCACAATCATGGGGTAAGAACACACAACACAGCTGAGACAAGGAAAGCCAGATTTGGGATTTTACTAAATATTTTAGGAGAGAGAATCAGTCACATTTTTACTTCCTCAGCAAATATATACTGAGAACTAACAATCTTCCTGAACCCAACAAGATTCCACCTGATCTCCCTGTAGTGACTGCAGTGATTCCCTCCACAGCATTCTCCACCCATGATCTCCTCAGGACACACAGGTGCATAGGCACATAGCAGAATCCCCAAGATGGATCCCACTAGTTAACTGAATCTGAACTCAGAACCCAGCCTGAAAGCCATTTGCTGACTGTTAGGTGGCACATTGGACCTGAAAATTCCTGAAACGGCCACAGCTAAACTTGGTAGCCTTCACCTGGACACTGTGTCACTGCCCCCAAATGAATAGTCTCTAAAGTTCTCAGTTTTTTACTGTTTTATTTGTGCTGCTTGGACTAACCAATGAGCTATGAGCCTCCCCTTTTATCTTGAATTCTCTCCTAGTGAATTTCTGTTGACAATAGTGATAATTTTACCACTTTGCCTATCAATTCACCACTCCCAGAAATACTGTATTCAATTTAACTTTAACAAGTTTTCAGGCTGCCAAGGATTTTAGGTGTTAACATAACAAATGGCTGTAAGTCTGAGTCCTACAGGCAGAACCTGCTCTAAGCCTTCAGGCAGCACCTGCTCTAAGCCTTCAGGCAGCAGGTGATCACTGCAGGACTCCAACCAGTGATTCCATGGCTTGGTTACAAGTCAGAGAAATTTTCTTGTGTCTTGAGCACACCAAGTAATGGGACATTACAAAGAATATTTAAGCCTCAGCCAGAGTTCCAGGGATCATCCAGGGCTATGGAAATTAAGATAGAGTCCACTGTCCACCAGCCCCAAGAATCACATGGCATTACAATTTCCTTCTACAGAGAATATAACCACTAAGTCAGACGATGGAACCACAAGCAACACATACCAAAAAAAAAGCTACACCCTAAAAAAATTAAGCAAGTTTCATAAATTTATCTACTATCATAATATTCTCCCAAAATAAATACAAAAATGTTGTTTGTTAGTCAAAAACTAAACTATCCAAGTTTCTATTCATGAGTTAGATATAAATGACACTGATGCTGCCTCCATGCACATCTTATATGCACAAGCATATCTTATCCTAAAGAGTAAACAGGAAGAATTTAATGAAAGCTACAGCACAGTTAAGAGATAATACACGTTTTTTCCCACTTTGTGATTTACAATCTTGGAGTAAATTTTTTTATTGCTGTACTATTAATGAGCATATAATAAGTATGTAGTTTCTAATTTTAAGCTAATTAAAATGCTAAATGTTTTTGTGAATTGCACTGCTATAATCATTGATATTCATTCACATAACACTACAGTACACTGATTTAGTTCAAGTTGCAGAATCAGCCCAAGAGCTCATCAACAGATGAATGAATGAATACAGTATGGTATACATACACAATGGAGTTTTACTCAGTCATATAGAAGAATGAAATAATGTCATTTGTTAGTTAATGGCTGAAACAGAGAACACTGTGTTAAATGAAATAAACCAAACTCAGAAAGTCAAGGGTAAAATATTCTCTCTCATATATAGAAGCTAGAGAGGGGGTAAAAAAGGAATAAAAATGAGATCTCATGAAAACAGAAGGGAGACCAATAGGGTAGAGGAAAGAATTGGAGAGGGAGAGAGCAAAAGAGGGCATGGGGAAGTCCCAGGGAACAGAGTCTAACAAATTAATTATGTCCCTCTGTGAATAAATCACCATGAATCTCACTCATATGTACAATTATGATGCACTAATTTAAAATAATAATGAGAAAACAGTAGAATACAGTAAGTGGATAGGGGAGGGAGGAAAGGAGGAGAAAATATTGGGAGTGATACTGATCAAATTATGATATGTGCATATATAAATATGGCATAAGGAATTCCACTATTACAGTTATAATACACCAATACAAATAGTAAACAATTTTTAAAGCCAAATGTTTTATGCTTCTATTAGTATTCATTCTAATATGTTGAAAATACCCATTATTTGGAACCTAATAATATTTTTATCTCTTTTCCAGCCAGCTCCCTATTCCCTTATTGAAGATTAAAAGTTCTAATGGACAAGAAAGACATACAGTATAAAAGGACAACTGAACAAAGCACTGTGAGGATCACACAATGATGTGCAATGCCTACATCAGACCACTACTTTCAAAGAGTTAAAAACACTTAAGCAAAGTGTTTGACTCTTAAGCAAATAGAGAAAGGTTTGTAAGCTCATTAATGAATGATCTAGGGAAGAGCATTTTGAGAAACTGGACATTTACAGGCATTTTTTAGAGGATGAAAGAGATTGGTAGATTACATAAAAACTAATTATTATCCTAGGGCACTAATATCTTTATAGTTATCTTTCATACCTGAAACAATGCACTCATCAATTTAGCAGGTAACATCTCAGTGTCTCAATTATAATCAAATAGTAAACAAGTAAGGCAGCTGTGGGAGCATTCTCCTAGATAATTAAGCAATCATAGACACCTATTAAACAATGCCCTTGTAGAAGACTGAGAGGTCACCCTAAAATACTCTTTGACAGTATTTACAGTGATACAGAATTTTTCTTAACATGATTTAAAAAAAAAAAAAAATTAAAGCATATGCTTTAGAATTCAAACTAGGAAAAATACATATCTATATTTTAAAGAAACATTTTATATTTGGTTTTATGCCTTTCAGAAATATGCAGAGATGTATAATGCAGCTTTTAAGAAGTTATTCAATACCAACAGCAGAGGCCTAAGGCAATTGGCTTATCAGTGGGTCCCAGAGGCAGGTAGAAATAGGTAAAATTTAGAAGACACACTAAAGAACTTTTTGTGTTGAAATAACCCTTCAAAACTTCTAAAAAAATTAGTGAGGGGGAATATCCTAAAGTTCATTTCATCTTTGTTATTTAGAAACCTGAGGCTACAGCTAAACCCTGGATCAATTACTACCAAATTGTTTAAGCTATTTTACACTTTTATATTCAAACTGTTTTTAATTTAAAGGGGAAAATTCACCATAACATTTACTCATTCAAGGAGAGTTTTCTGTCTTTATTAGGTATTTTGGAGTGATTTGCTCTCCCTCTTCCCAAACAACCCACACAGAAAAGAAGATTTTCCTGAGGCCCATGAAGCTTTCTTCCTTACACTGTTCAGGCATGGTAGAGGCACTGAGAATGTGTGTTTGTGGTCATTTTATTTGCTTTTGCTTAAAGATTCTCCTACAATTCCACAATCTTAAGACCCCCACCAAACCTGGCTCTCTCCTCACCTGATGCTCTGGGCTGAGCAGTCACATGGACTTTTATTAGAGAAAATTATTTTGTTTTCTGTAAGTATGCACACACACCCTAGCCTTCACATTTCTGGGAAATACATTCTCATACTATGAATAAGGATCTTCTTACTAGTTTATCAAAAGTTCTTCTTAAAAATCTCCAAGTTCAAATGCACATAAAAACACTGATACCTGTGTCCAAAGCCATTTGCCCAAAGCCTGCATCAATGCATGGCTTCCCATTCACAGGAAGCCTTCCTACTATACACCAGGTTGAGCACCGGACAGATGAGACTCACTCTAGACAAACATTAAGCATGCTACAGAGGCAAGAGCCTGCCTCAGTTAAAACATCAACAGAAGCTTAGTCCCTATTAGCCAAGGCAATAATTTCTTTATAGACTATGTTGATCCTCTTAGCACATGACATTACTTGAGATTGAAAATGTTCCTTTGACAATAAAGAATGTTGACAGCATTTACCAGATAAGAACAAACAATTCCATGTCCACTAAATGAGATAACTTCTGAAAGTACAGTCTTACAGAAGACACATATGACAAAGACACTATTAGATATTTATGTAAATAAATGTTCATGACATTATACTCCTAGCAATGGGAGACTTTTCTGTGCCTCCATTCTGCATGACCATGATTTACACAAGTATTTAAGGTTGATCATGTTCTCAGGTAAAAATAACTTAGACACTACAGTTGCCTATTATGTGACACTGGATATTTATACTTGAATAGACTTGGTCTGCACCCACAGTTATGGGCAGGGACATTTCTATTTCTTTTGTGTTGGTGCTTAAAAATATTTCAGTTTAGTCATAAAGTCTATAGGAAAGGATTATTTAAGTTTTCAAAGCACTTCTTAGGAAAATGAAGGTTAGCCAGCAAAACTGTTGAGCAACACTGAGGTCCATGGCTTTGTATTAGAACCTGAAATCCCACCCTGCTAGCAAACTCCTCTTTAAAATTTCTCACACACAAGAGGCCAGCCTCAGCAAATTAGCAAGATGCTAATCAACTTAGAGAGACCTCATCTCAAAACAAAAAAATAAAAAGGGCTGGGAATATAGCTCAGTGGTAAAGTGTCTGGTGTTCAATCCCCAGTACGGCAATATTAATTAACTAATTTAATTTAATTTCTCATAAGATGGTACAGACATGAGAATAAACTCTCTATCATGACTTGATAATAACAGATTTCAAAAACATGTTTTAAGTACCTTACTTATACACACACATACACACACACACACACACACACACAAATACTTCCCAAATAATCAGAAAACAAAGAAATACTAGCTTATCTAATTAGCTTGCCTAATGAGGTTAATAACATTTATTCTCCATTATTTTTACTCCCACAAGTCATACTATCAGAATGGGAGCCCTAAGGAATTATCAAATGACTTTTTCTAGACTCTGTGAACCTTTAAAGCCACAAGCCATTTAAATAGAATCTTGACATTTGGAGAACCATCAACAGATTGACCTTATTACCTAAAATTTCCGTGGTAATATAAATTTATTTTTTAACATTAATTTGAGTACTAAATACAACAAAATAAAAAGAGGGTGATACATGAAAGCTAGTGTTGATATTAACAGAGTCAGCCAGAGAGCCACAGGGAGCTGAGCTTAGAAATACATTCACTACAGGCAGATGTACTGCCCCTCCCCACAGAGCACCTGCACTTGTGACTCCTTAGCAAGAATGCTCAGTGTCAGAGGGGGCACCCTCTTGGGTTCCAGGAAATGCAATACCAATGAAAAACAAAGAAAGAGTAAAACAACTAACAATGTCAATATCACACAATTAAAACTAAGGAAACAGGAAAGGCAGCAAAGCCCTCTGCTCCTCTCATGGCAATGGTTTCTGAAGCCACATTTCCTCCAAGTAATAGTGACCTCCAGTGACTTAGTTTTTAAATGTACTTCAGTGACTGTGGGTGGAATTATCTGACAATTTGTTTCTACAAACAATTAATTAGTCTGGTTATTTTTAAATCTCTTAGCAAAATGACAAAGCTTTCTTGCAGGACCTTAATGATTGGGCTTTATGTAAATGCCCCGTTTTAATTAATTCAAGGAGGTGGTTACACAAAGCTAAGTTAAAATTGTGTCTGAAATGCAGGTTGGCATTTGCATGTTCATTTGTTGCAGGGACTCACATACACTATGGCCCTAAATGAATGGTGGAAGGGTAACTTTGCAATGCTTTTCCCTTCAGGCTAAACTTTCCTGTGATGACAAAGCTAAATCTGGATACATGGCAGCAAGGTCAATTCTGAACATGCCTACCAGCACTTTCTTGAAAGTCACATTAATTTGTCCTCCTGCCCACAACTCGATTTAAAAAAAAAAAAAAAATGAGGAGGTATGGCAGAAGGGAGTGAAGGACATGAGAGACTTAAAAAATTCCTCAGGTAAGGGGCTGGGGGTGTGGCTCAGCGGTTGAGCACTCCCCTAGCACTTGTGAGGCCCTGGGTTCGATTCTCAGCACCATATAATTATAAGTAAATAAAATAAAGGTATTGTGTCCAACTGTAACTAAAAAGTGAAGTAATTTTTAGAAAAAAAAAATCCTCAGATAAAGAAAAGCCTGTGATGGAGATCCTTAAACTTTTTAAACTTTGTTTTTAAATCGTCAGATTAAAATGCCTTGAGGTCTGCTGAATCTATTTAGCTAGCAAACTGAACCCCTCAAAATCAGAAGCTGAACATATCACAAAATACAAGCATTTAAACGTTTAAAACCTGAATGGCAAAACGGTTTTCCGCTAAGCAAAAGCCCTCTCCGGAGAGGGGTTGGAAGTCTCCCAGAACATGCCACGAAATCTAGGTACCCTGCTGCTGTGCCTACCAATGCAGCACCAGAGTTCTCTGGTCCGCCCCACTCCACAAAGTGCCAACTGCAAGGATCTACGCTATGCAGGACAGAGCCAGTTCAGCAGTTGTTTCTCTTTCTTACATAGTTCTTACAAAACGCACTTATAATGAAACGGCATCAGTGATGGCACTTGCAAGCTCCTCTCATGTTCGCTCGCCTCATCTCATCTCTAAATATCCTCATGCTAATTTTAGGTTTTACAAGAACTTGCGCGTACTCAAAGAATATGCAAAAAAGCAGCCTAGGTCTGGGGCCACAAAAGTCAAAACATGCTTCGTATATTTTAGATGCGACAAGAGGGATAACAATTTTAAACCATCGTATCTTACCGGCGGGACTTGGAGATATTTTTAACGCTTTGTTTTCAGAAACAAGCCAGTGTTACATTTGTAAATATTTATTAACCCTAACAACACAATTTCTAAGTTATCAATAGAAGTTTTAAAAGCTCCACTGTACTCACAAGTATTGCCCGCCACCACTTTGCTGCAGGTCTGCGCAGACAAAAGAGCGAGCATCTTGAGCAAGGCTCCAGCCACAGGGTCCATGTCCACACTCTCTGGGGGTTCCCCACCCCACACTCAATATCTCGCTCCGTGCGCAGGTCTCCTGGCTCGCGCCTTTCTTTCCTCTTTCTCCAGCCGGCGCAGACGCGGCGCGGAGGTGGAACCTGCAGCCGCACCCACCCAACCGCCACCAGGCGCTCCACGCCCCCGATGCCTGCAGAGCTGCGCGGTCCAGGCTGCTCTGGGCTGGTGCTTCCAGTGTGCCCCTGGCGCTCCTAGTGGTAAGTAGGGGAAGTGCATACAGGAACCTCAAATCACACCTGGCTGGCTGCTGGTGATGCAGGGGAGGGGTGGCTACAGACCTACTTTCCTGGCTAGTTTGCCCTAAGTTTCCCCACACAACATGCCCCCGCTAATATGAACAATTCAATATACTTCAATTTAAAGAAGCCAAGTATGAGTGGTACTTGCTCATTAGCATTGTGTCTCCACATAGTATTGAGGATGGATGGTAGTAAGTCTGTAAATATTTTGAGTTGAAAAGAGGTTGGAATAGAAATAACTAAAAGAGGTTTGAAGAAAATGATTACACATAATAAAACTTGCAACAAGAATATTTTTGTCTTCTCAGTTCGTTTCATGAACCAGATTAAAAAAAAAAAAAACTCCAGCTGTAATGTAAGATTTTTATTGTACATGTTCCTACTTGTAAACTTGAGAGTGCTGGTCATTATGTATATAAAAGAATTATGAATTAGTATCCTAGGAGGAATAATCTTAGTCCAAATTCCACAACAGAAGCAGTGACCTTACACTAAATAAGGGGACCTGACAGATTTAATTAGTGAATGAAGTTTGGTGAATTTGTAGTGTTGCTTTCCACTCAGCTTCTTTAAAGTAATTTCCCTAAGGGACATTTTGAAAACTAATAGAATTTGAAGGTAAGGAACTGAGAGAAAAATATGCTTCACACTCTAAATCATCCAGAAGACTCAGGGAAAGACAGAATCAGGGGTTTCAAGACTCATGACCTTGAAAAATATTAGCAGACTTAGAGGAATCCTCTACCTCCTGAACAGGCTGTGAGCAGAAGTAAATGAAGGAGTCATGAACTGATGCCAAGTACAAGATTAGTGAATGCAGCCTATGGGAAGGTGTTTTAGTTAGTTTTGCCTCACTGTGACCAAAAGACATGACAAGAACAGGAAAAGTTTATTTTGACTCAGTTTCAGAGATCTCAGTCCATAGACCAACAGCTCCATAGCTCTGGGCCCAAAGTAAGGCATAATATCATGGCAGAAGGGTGTGGTGGAAGAAAGCAGCTCAGGGCATGATGAGGAAGCACAGAGAGCTCAGCTGACCAGGGACAAAATGTGAACCCTAAAGGTAAGTACCCAATGACCTTACCTCCCCCAGCCACACTCTACCTGCCCACATTTACAACCCAGTTAATCCATATCTGTGAATTAATCCACTGATAAGGTTAAGTGTTTTAGTCAGCTTTTTTGCTGCTGTGAATAAAAGGACTGAACCAGAACAACTGTAGAAGAGAAGTTTATTTGAAGGTTCACAGTTTCAGAGGTCTTAATCCATAGAAGGTTGGCTCCATTCCTCGGAGCTCAAGGTAAGGCAGAACATCATAGCAGAAGAGTGTGGCAGACAGAAGTAGCTCACCTGATTATCAGTAAGCAGAGAGAGATTCCACTCACCAGATACAAATATATATCCCAAAGCCATGCCCCCAATGCCCTACCTCCTCCAGTTACCACTCAGTTAATCCCATTAATTCACTGATTGGGTTAAGGCTCTCACAACCCAATCATTTCTTCTCTGAACTTTCTTGCATTGTCTCAGAGGTGAGCTTTTGGGGAACATCTCACATCCAAACCATAACATTAAGGCTCTCAGAACCCAATCATTTCACCTCTGAAACTTCTTGTATTGTTTCACACATGAGCTTTTGGGGACACCTCATATCTAGGTATACATTCTCACTGCATACACAGATCAGAAAATGAAAGCTCTTGGGCATCTATCTGCATAACTTGGTGCATCTCTGCAAGCCCAAGCATGCTAAGAACATGAACAACTGAATGGCATCACCAGGGAGTATGACCTGATTTTTAAAGCCAGCAGCATTGATAGCACTGATGAAGACCCACATCACCACAGGTTATGGCAGGCCATGCTGGAATAATATCCCCCCAGTAAAGACGTCACAAGAGAACCCCCCACCATCACCCCATTTGTGGCAAGGTTAAACTTGCAGACCAAAAAGACAGGTTAAAGGAAGTATTTTCCTACTGTGGTGACATCTGGCAGCTCCAGGTGGTGAGGGACTTGGTCATGAGCTTCTCCAAGGACTATACCTTCACAGAGTACAAGAAAAAGCTTGAGCTACTAAAAGCCTATCTGGATGCCGGTGGCCTGGTGATACACCTGCACATGATATTAGTGGACTATGAACTGGAGAAGACTCTCCAAGGGTGGATCCCTCCACATCTGGGGTGGGAGAACTAGAAGGGAAGAAGGAATCTGGGCAGTGGAGACTTGACCTTTTTGAAAATATGAATTTGCTGGTTTTTAAGTACCACCTCTATAGAGAAGGATAAAGAGTAAAGGAAGGAGTGATCCCAATACCAAAAGAGACACTAGGACTCCTGGACAAAGGATCCAGACCAAGGACAGGGGTCAGGAAGAGATGTCAAGAAAGACAGCCAGCCAGGGTGTAACATAAAAATGACTGGCAAAAAGAGCAGGACCTTAGGACAGAGTAGGAAGTAAGTAGAGACCCAGCAATAACAGACATGAAAAGGAAGGGACAACTAATTAGGAATGGCAGGGTATTTGCCTTTATGCATTAGATATACAAATCTGTACAGCTGAATAAGAATTACTGATAATGGGTTGGTTGGGGGGAGGCTGAAAGATTTTAAACCTTTACAAGGATCACACTTGCCTGAAAACAAATTAGAAAAGGTGTTTTTATTATTGTTATTTTATAGTCAATAACAATAATAATAACAACATAGGACTAGAGAATTTAATAACCTGCAAAGGCCACAGAGCTAATACTAGGTGTGCTGAGAGCTCAGTCAAAACATGTAGCTTCAAATTCCAAGTTTTCATTTGCCTTTACTCCTACTCAGGGGTTCAGAGAGCAGCCCTGGAGTCAGGAAAGTTCCCCACACCATAGATCAGCAGTCATGGGGAAAACACCGACAAGAATATCCCAGGGAAGATGCAGGAGGTAAAGTGACTTTCATTCATTAATCAGATGCTTCTGCAGTATCTGCTGTGTCCCAGCACCTGAATATTTTATTTTTAACTTTTTACAGCAAACATAAATTAATGATTTGCATTTAAAGTCTAACTTTTTAAACCTATATACCAAACTCTGCATATGTATGTGTGTGTGTGTGCACATGCTCTCTCACACACACACACACACACACACACACACACACACACACACACAGAGCTAGGTATATACCAAATAGGGGAAAGAAGTTAAAAGTGGCATAAGCCTCCCCAAAAAAGAAGAAACCAACAGCTGATGCTCAGAGCTGTGTGTCACTCATAAGAAGAACTGTAGATCAGTCTTTCCCAAGTGAAAACTAACCTCGTGGCATTTCCTGACCAATGCCTCCAGTCCTCTTCACACAGCTGGGCAAGCCCAGGCACTGAGAGACTTGAGGACCTGCTCCTGAAAGGAAGAGGATCAAGTTGGTCAGCTGTAGTGAAGCCCTTTCTAAGGTTCTCCGCAGGTTAAACATGACTCCACTCATTTCCCTTCTTCATTAGCGATTTTCTTCCCTTAGATTGTTATTTCTGCATGTCTTATTTAAATCTGAAAATGCATTTAAGTTTACTCTCACGATGAGAACCAATTTGCTATTAAATCTTCTGAAACTGAAAGCACTGCAAATAAAATATAGTATTATTTCTATTAAAAGTAATTTTTCCCAGAAGCCCTCAAGCCACAAATCCTGGGGAACCGTTACCAATAGACAGCCTCCAGAGAGGATAAATGTCCCTTTGTGATATAGAACACACAGCTCAACCTCTATTTGGGTTCTCTCTGATGAGCTGCATTCTCTATAATGAGAATTTATTTAAGCTGGGGCTTAAATAACCAACAGATGATGCATTCAATTACATAAATCTCAATTCTTGAGAAGAGTTAACCTCACCTTTATTTCAAATCCAGGCTGCTTAGCCCAGGAGGACCCTCTATAACCAACACTGGTGTCTCAGACAAGTAGGCTAAACCTCTACTGATAACTTGAAGTATACAAACAACACTTCATGCATATTTTGAAAAGTGCTTACAGAAACATTTTGTCTGACTATGTGGAAACAGACACGCAGGCACATTTCCTGGTGTTCTATAGAAATAGAACCAGAGATGCTTAGAATTAAAATGGAGCTTAGAGTTGGCAGGCCAACTCCACTCAAATACTACCATGTCCCCAGTGTGGTTGTTGATGCTGTCTATGTATGACAACCACTGGCATTTCCCAAGTGCTCGGACAGGTTTACCAGAGGAGGAGGAAGACACAGAACCTCCTTCAATCACAGCATGAAGACTGTCACTGACATGACCACAGAGGATTCCAGGGGAAAGATTCTAGTGTATGAAAGACATAAAAGGTGACTCTGATTTTTTTCACTCCTTCAGGAGTAGGAAGAAGGAAGCAAAGTTATGTGTATCCTTAAAAGTACTTGTTTTTTTTTCATTTGAAATGCAATTAAAATCTGGCTCGCACAATGGCACATGCCTGTAATACCAGCAGTTTATGAGACTAAGGCAGGAGAATTGCAAGTTCAAAGCCAGCCTCAGAAAAAGCGAGGCGCTTAGCGATTTGGTGAGACCCTGTCTCTAAGTAAATACAAAATAGGGCTGGGGATGTAGCTCAGTGGTCAAGTGCCCCTGAGTTCAATCCTCAACAACCCCCCCCCAATAATAAAAAGGTGAAAAAAATTTAAAAATGAAATTAAAATCTAATCTCGACATAAATAAAATACTGAGTCATCTTGAAGAGGCAAGGTTTCTAAATGTAATTTTATAGATGAAGAATGTAAATGGTAAGTCTTTCAATGTAGAAAGTTTAATAAATATCACTAAATAAGTTTGGATTGAAGATCTCATTTACCAAATGGAGAAATTAGTTCAAAAACAGAATTCTGACAGTCTATATGCTGCACCAGTCACAGTAGTTTGAGTAGAAACTGAAAGGGAGTTTTAAATGTTGAATCTATCTGTTGAAATCCTCAGGTGTAGTGGTGAAAAGGTAATGACTTTTTTCCATAAGTTTTTTATTCATTTAAAAAAATTTTTTTAGTTGTCAATGGACCTTTTATTTATTTATTTAGTTAGTTAGTTAGTTAGTTAGTTAATTATAGGATTGAACCCAGGGCCTCACACATTCCAGGCAAGCACTCTACCACTGAGCCACAACCCCAACCCTATACTCAATTTATTATTGGCCTTTTTTCAAACAACTTAAAAAGTATGGTGTGGAGGGCTGGGATTGTGGCTCAGGGGTAGAGCTCTTGCCTAATATGTGTGAGGCATTGGGTTCGATTCCCAGAACCACATTTACAATGAATAAATAAATAAATAAAATATGGTGTGGAGTCTATGTTTTATTACTGTGTGAGATGTAATAAAATCATCTTCAGGATTCCTCTAGATACAAATCATATTTTTAAAATTTGGTTGAGAAAAGAATTAAGTTTAGAATCAATGTGAAATCTACCTAGAAGACACTGCATAGTTCAAATATGCTAAATATATACAATCTTTGGTAGGCTATTATTGCTAATAAGCAAAGCATTTATTCTTCAGAGAGACTAAAAGCAAGAAAATGGTTGCTGGTGTGTTTGGGTTTTTTTCCCCTCCTTTTAAGTTACTACTTGGATATTGTAATGGACTGAATGTTTGTATTTTCCCAAATGAATATGTTGGAATCCTAGCCCCAAAGTGATGGTCTTAACAAGGTAGGGCCTCTGCAAGATGACTTTGTCTGTTGGTACCACCCTTATGAACAAAATCAAGTGCCATATGAGGATACAGCTAAAAGACACAATCTATGAACCAGGAATCAGGCCCTCACCAGACCCTGAATGTTCCAGTCCTTGATGTTGAACTCCCAAGCCTTCAGAACTAGGAGCAATACCTTCCTATGATGTATGATCTACCCAACATATAGTTATTTGATATAACAACTTCAACTAATTTTAACATTATATTTATATTAATTTTATTTTCCTGGTTTAGTCAGAGGGCTTAAAGTACTGTAAGATAAAATGATGCTTATGAATAAAAATGTAATTACTGTTGGAGAACTGTTGTCATTGTTATTAAATTATATTGGAAACTCACTTTGGCAGTAGTGCATGCTCCAATTGTATATAATTAAGAAAACTGAAGCTTGCCACAATGAGATCATGTCCATTTGGATGGCTAGATAAGAGAGAGTTACACGTGTGTGTGTGCAGGGAGGGGGGATGGATAATCAATGTTGGTAAAGATGCTGGTAGGAATGAATTGGTGAAGTTACTTTGGGTCAAAGTCAGGCAGTTCCTCAAATGGTTAACTATAGGATTACTATATAATCCAACAACTTATTCTTAGGAACATAGAAAAACACAAACTGAGTTTCCTGTCACATTCACCACTCAACACCCAACATTCCTAGAACCAAAGTATGAAGGGACTTCTCCCCACCAGCGACCCATTCTTTTTGGTGAACACAGTTGAGTTTTCCACAACTAAACTGAACTCTGACATCATCCCTTTAGAATTGTTATGGGACCCCCATGTTGAGGGCTCCGTCCGACAAGGCTGCCCTCTGCTTCAGACAACAATTCTAAACTCTAGATTTTGAGCTGTGCTTCTTGCCAACCAGCTATATAGGTGAGGTTCCCATGACCCTCTTCTTGTATTTAATAATTTGGTAGAATGGCTCACAGAACCTACATAAATACTTATGATTACTGATATTAAAGGATATGGTACTGGATAAACAGCCTACTGAAAAGACACATACAGAGAAGTCAAGAAGGGT
Organism: Urocitellus parryii; assembly: GCF_045843805.1. Classification (NCBI taxonomy): domain Eukaryota; kingdom Metazoa; phylum Chordata; class Mammalia; order Rodentia; family Sciuridae; genus Urocitellus; species Urocitellus parryii. The sequence goes on from NW_027551764.1 coordinate 771,318, forward strand.
CCTAAATGAGGAAGTTTCTGTCACTGTGGCCCTAGGGTATGCCACCCTCCTGGCACATGGATGTGTTCACCAACTGGAAAGCTCTATGACCCCCATTTTAGAGGATTTTTTTTGGGGGGATACCAGGGATTTAACTCAAGGGCACTCAACCAGTGAGACCCATCCCCAGCCCTATTTTGTATTTTATTTCGAGACAGGGTCTTACTGAGTTGCTTAGTACCTCACTGTTGCTGAGGCTGGCTTTTAATTAGCAATCCTCCTGTCTCAGACTCCCAAGCCGCTGGGGATTACAGGTGTGCATCACTGAGCCCAGCTAGGGATTTTTAGTTAATGTTAATTAATTAATTGGTACTGGGGATTGAACACAGGAGCACGCTCCATCCCCAACACTTTTTTTTTTCAAAACAAGCTCTCATGAAGTTGTTGAGGCTGGCCTCAAACTTGTCATCTCTGTCTCTGCCTCCCTAACTGCTGAGATTAAAGGTGTGTGCCACTATGCCTGGTTTCTTCAGAGATTTTTATGGATATTTCATCATGTGGGCATAATAGACTATTAACTCCATTTCTAGCCCCTTCTCCCACTCCAAAGAATGGAGAGGGAGCTGAAAATTCCAAACTTCTATTCATTGCTCAGCGTTTCTGGTGGCCAGCCTCTATCCAGGAGCCCATCAAGAATCTCATTTTTTTAAAAGACAATCCTATCACCCAGAAATTTCCAAGGAATCTAGAAGCTCTATGTCAGGAAGTGGGGTCAAAGACAAAAGATTCTCCTGGAATTTTTACTATGAGGGTTTTAGACTTTAGAAGCTCTGTGTCAAAAACTAGGGCAGAGCAATTTTTAAGTATTTCTCATTATTTCATAGAGAAAAATGAAAAATACATATCTACACAAAATCTTATGCAATACTGTTCACAGCAGGATTATTCACAATCAGCAGAAGATGGATCCAACCCAAATGTCTACCACCAATATCTGAGTGCATAAACAAAATATGGTCTATTCATGTGACAAGATATGTGATGAGCCTTAGAAAGGAAGGGGCTTCCGACACTTGCCAAAAAGAAACATAGCATGAATCAACCTTGAAAATTTTTTGCTAAGTGAAATAAGCCAGACACAAAAAGAAAAATAAAATATTATGTGATTGTACTTACAAAAGGTATATAGAAGGGTCAAATTCATAGAGGCAGAAAGTGGAACAATAGGGGTTAGTGGGACTTTCGAGTAGGAAAAACAGGGATATTGTTAGGGATAGAGGGTATAAATTGGACGATGAAAAAGTTGTAGAAAGTGAAGAAAGTTGCACAATGTTGTGAATGTGCTTACTGCTAATAAATTTATATTTATAAGGGATTACAATGATACATTTTATGTTAATGCATAAGTTACCACTAAAAAAGATGTATAAGTCTCTTAGGTACAAAGCTATTACTTTGGGTTTATAAATCTTAATTAAGATTAATTTCAATTGTTCAAATGTCAATGGGGGAGCTGGGGCTATAACTCAGTGGTAAAGCGCTTACCTTGCATGTGTGAGGCACTGGGTTCAATCCTCAACACCACATAAAAAGAAATTAAGGTACTGTGTGTTCATCTACAACTAAGAATATATTTTTTAAAACAATATAGATGGGGGAACTAATGTAGTACTGAGACAAATTCCACCATGAATAAGCCTTGCAAACATGTGGATGTAGCCAGTCGTAAAGGACCAGATATTGCATGAATCCATTTACATGAAGTTTCCACAGAAGATAAACTGGTAGACAGTAACTATCTGGGCTAGAGAGGATGAAAGGGTTGGGAGATCAGGGGTAAGGAGAGTGAGGTTTCTTTTTGGAGTAATGAAAGTGTTCCAAAATTTATGGTTTTGATGAATGCACAACTCTGTGAATACATGGAAAACCAATGAATTGTACACTTTAAATAGGTGAGCTGTATGGTAGGTGAATTATATTTTAAAGTCTTTTTTTTAAAAAAAAAAGAATACAGAAACTCTAAAAATATGTTAACATTTAATACTGCAATTATTCCAAAATAGAAATTTTATTAACAATAGCTAAAACTATGGGCAGCTACATTCACTAGTTCTGTACTGCCACAGTGATGCTTTGAAACAACCACAAACTTCTAAGTAGCACAAAACAAGAAACTAGCTCACAGGTCTACAGACCCCACTCTTGGCTCAGCCAGGATCACTCAGGCTTCCCATCCCATGTCCCATCTTGGCTCAGGATGGCCCCATCTGGGATGATTGAGCTGGTGCCTCACCACCCAGCAGGAAAGCCTTAACATGCCTTCATGAGGGTGACACAGAAAAACCCAAGACCACCTGGAGCCTCTTCCTGTGTCACACCCACAGCCATACCATTGACCAAGACAAACCACATGGCCTTACTCAGAGTAAGTCACGGAGACACACTGCCTCTTCAGTGGAGGAATGGAAGAGCCTCCTAAAAAAAGATATACTGAGAAAGGGAAGAGAGTGGGATCCATTAATGCTTCACTCTCCTGTGTAGCTTAGGGACTAGCACAGTGTGTGTGTCATGAAAAATACCCCAGAGGACATACCTCAATCCTCCACCTTGCATCTTTTCATTCCTCATATCTTTATTTAAAACTGTATCAGAGACATTGAAACATCAAGCTTTCATCAAGTTCAGTCTTGACTTAGAGAACAGAAGCACATAAAATTTTATATTTTAGTTTGAATAAATGGATTGCATAATGCAAGTAGATTTAAAAGCAAATGGAATCTACTTTGTAATGGCAAATTATCCTGAAAATGCCAGTGGATAACGCTGTGTGACATACCCTGATTACTTGCTTTTTAATTGTAAGAAGTTTTAGTATTTGCAAAGATAGCTGCTTTTAAAAATGCTCTTGTAGAGGCTCTTAGCTTATCACAAAAAAGCATGTTTGTGTTTAAAAGTATCAACTGGCACAGGAAAATGTTAATAACTACTCCCTACTCAATCTCCTGCCTACACACACAAATAGATTCACTTCTCCATTGATGTAATTGTTGATGACTTTCTTTCTTGTTCATACTCACATCTTCAGGACTAGCTTTAAGGTAATTACAAATGATGCTATTCTGCAATATGCTTTAGGTTAACCTTTTACGTGTGTATTTTTCATTTCCAGAGTAGGCTCAGTGTACAAAGTGGAATCCTATTTCTCTAGTCAGTCTAAAATTTACATTGAACCCTAAATGGATCTCCCACAAAAGGACCTTATAGATCTCCCTTTAAATTGCAATATTTTCTACCCTATATACTGTTATTGGTTATACTAATTAAATAATAAGTGCTCTCCCTATAGTGTTGATTTTTAACCTTATGATATATTCAAAAGAAAAAAATTATTATACAATCAGAATTTTTGTTAAGTAATCACTGTGGTCTATTTTTCAAGAAATGATTTAAAAGTGGTGGCTTGAAATGGGAAAAAGTCCCTCCTTTATTTTCAGGCTTCCTCATTGTGCTTGCCAGGAACTGCCCAGGGCATTGACTCTCAAATATCCCCCCTTTCAGGTACTTTAATTACTAGGAAGGTTAATGGTGCTGAGCAGCAGAGGTACTAAGAGGGACTTTCATTATCCTCAGCCTTAGGAAGTCCCTTGAGCCAGTCTGCTTTCCTTCCCTGTTGATGGAGAAAGATACAATGTTTTCTCACACACCAGGAAAAATGAGAACTGATTTCTCACAGGCTATCAGACCTTCCACTGTATTTTCTGGAAAACAATTCTTTCCCTTTTCAAGCCAGTTTGGAGTAATTTGAACTTGAACACAGAGCAAATTATCCTTTAAAGTAAGTTCTATAAAGCCTTAGCCTTGTGAAAGCAGCAAACTGTCTTATATAGCCATATTCTCCTAGAGTTTGTCTCTAACAACGTTTATTTACTGTTCAAGCAAGTAATTGGTAAACCAATAGAGATGTTCTTGATTTCGTTATGCTGAATTAATCGAAAAACTTGGGTTGCTAAAAGAATAGAGATTAATCATGAATAAGGTGAGAAACACTCACCTGTCCAATCTCAAACAGAGGCAAGTCTAGCAAAAAGCAAGACTTTGCTTTAATACTGGTCTTGCAAGGTCAGGTGCCTGTTGGCCAGGGACACACAGATTGAGTAAAAGTGCATTTTATTCCCTAAAGCACAAGATCTCTCTCCTGCTTCCTCATTGGCTGAGTAGTATGGAGTACACAATCTTCCCAATTGTCACCTAGGTTTTACTATCTCCTACTGATTTAAAGAAATATCTTCAGTTGTCCCCACCTCCCTATGTTCTCTTGTGGTGGGAAAGTCCCCTTGGATTGGGTGCTAAATACATAGTTTATCTGTTGCTTTGGGGCGGGGGTGAAGGAAGGGGTGCTACCTTCTCACCTCCTGTTTGCCCAGGGAGGCTATGAATTTTTATACTCTGGTGTTAACTGCTTTTAACTTTTCATTCTACTATCTGCTCCAGCTGCCTTAGTTATATTCCAAGTCATTTTAAAGGTAAATACTGTATTTTGAAAATGGACCACCTGGACTCTGTATTTCTCACAGTACATAAGCACTAAAAAAAGTTATCTTATACCGTGTAGATTCTAATACTGCCAAATGCAAAAGTTTAAAGGATTCTACAGATAGTCTGTTTTTTTTTTTTTTTTGGTCGCTCTTCTGTCAAGTGATCATATTTTATATACCTGAAGCCACAACTTGAATTCCACTTAACCTTACACAAGGTAAGGTTTTACCAAGGGACTAGAAAATGAACTTCTGACTCCACCAAATGTCTCTTGGACAAGCAAAGATGTGCTATTATTTAGCATAAGACAAAGCACCTTACAATTTTTTCCCTAATTTTTGTATCTAAAACACAACTAAGCCCCCACTGGCTGCTCTGAAAAGCCACCTTTGCATTGTTCCTGGGTCCAGCTCCCCACTCACCAGAATCACCTCCACTGTACGCCTCCTCCACTGCCACGGACTCCGGCAGCTTTATCGCCAGAGTCCCTGAACTCTAGTCTCCTTTTTAACCCACTGCATCAGATCACCGGCGTGCCCACCATGTCAGACGTGGCCGTAGACACTAGCTCTGAAATCACCACCAAGGACTTAAAGGAGAAGAAGGAAGTTATGGAGGAGGCAGAGAATGGAAGAGACACCCCCAGCTAATGGGAATGCTAATGAGGAAAATTGGGAGCAGGAGGCTGATAATGAGATAGATGAAGACGAGGAAGAGGGTGGTGAAAAAGAGGAGGAGGAGGAAGGTGATGGTGAGGAAGAGGATGGAGATGAAGACGAGGAGGCTGAGGAAGCTATGGGCAAAAGGGCAGCTGAAGATGAGGAGGATGATGATATTGATACCAAGAAGCAGAAGACCCATGAGGATGACTAGATAGCAAAAAAAGGAAAAATTAAACTAAAAATAAAAGGCCACCATGACCTATTTACCCTTCATTTCCTGTCTCAGAATCTAAATATGGTCACCTTCTAGTAGAGAGGCCCGCCTGCCCGCCCACTGTGGGCAGTGCCACCCGCAGATGACACGTGCTCTTCACCACCCAACCAAAACCACAATGTGAATTTGCAACAGGGGAGGAAAAAAGAACCAAAACTTCCAAGGCCCTGCTTTTTTTCTTAAAAGTACTTTTAGAAAGGAACATTTGTTTGTATTTTTTATTTACATTTTATATTTTTGTACATATTGTTAGGGGTCAGCGTTTTTAATGATCTTGGATGACCAAACCAGCCTTTGGAGTGTTCTCTGTCCTACTTCTGACTTTACTTGTGGTGTGACCATGTTCATTATAATCTCAAAGGAGAAAAAAAAACAACCTTGTAAAAAAAGCAAAAACAACAACAACCAAAAAATCTTATTCCGGGCATTCCAGTAACTTTTTTTTGTGTATGTACTTTAGCTGTACTATAAGTAGTTGGTTTGTATGAGATGGTTAAAAAGGCCAAAGATAAAAAGGTTTCTTTTTTTTTTCCTTTTTTTCTATGAAGTTGCTGTTTATTTTTTGGCCTGTTTGATGTATGTGTGAAACAATGTTGTCCAACAACAAACCGGAATTTTATTTTGCTGAGTTGTTCTAACAACAAAAAAAAAAAAAAAAAAAAAAAAAACTAAGACACTTGTAAGAAAGTAATGGTATCATGAGTTTTCCTTGTCAGAGGCTCATGAATTTCAGACAATTTTCTAAAGAAGATTTTATCTGGGAAGGATCTCAGCCCTGACTGGAGGTGGACTGTGCACAAGGATATTAGATAAAGTACAGAGCAACAAGCTATATTTGAATTTCAGTACATGTGCAATTTGGGAGAATGTGCCCTAAACAAATGCAAATCTGAATCAAGAAACTCTACCTTGGGGTGAAGTGTAGAGATACTAGCACATGAGAACAGGGACATATAAGAGGAAAATGAAGACTTCTCAGTCATCCCTTCATATCTGTGGAGGATTGAATCCAGCAGCCCTGCAGACAACCAACACCCAAGCCTGCTCAAATCCTTTACAAAAAAATGACACAATATTTACATGTAACCTACACACCTCTTCCAGTATACAATAATATAAAGGCTATATAAGTAGTTGTTGTACTATACTGTTTAGGAACAATGTCAAGAAAAAAAAAACTGTATATATTCAGTATAGATGCAATTTTTTTTTTCCAGATAGTTGTGATTTGAGGTTGATTGGATCCACAGATGTGGAACCAAGCAGAAAGGCTCTCCATTCAAGTTATTTTCATCTCTGGTGAGATGCTTCTTTCCACAAACATTACTGATACTATAAAACCAGATATATGTGATATTTTACTCAATCGATTTCAACATGAGGCCATAATTCTACCCTTAAAATATAAAAGGAACTTTAGGAAATTCTTATGTCAATATTTGTTTCAGAATTCCAGATAATCCCAAGGCAAACTTTCATTTCTCAGTACAATGAAGCAGGTAATAGTATGAAAATTCAAGGAAATTACATATACCCAACAACAAAGTCTTCCAATTGCAGCCCAACGTTTGCTACCAGAAGTGCTTCAAAGTTTCAGAAGGAAGTAATTGTGCAACTTCCATGTGGATAACTATGATTCCAGGGAAAATAAGGAAATTCTAGAATTAATCTCCAATTAGGAAGTAGCAAAGCTGGGTTTGTAAACTGTAATGTGCAAACTAGTAGCTGAAAGTAAGCACTCAGCTAGAAGGTAGGGTTTTATCCCAGGGTAACCAACACAGCCTGGAGCCCTGGGCTGACCCCACTTGGTGGCTGGATTTCTTGAGACAGCTGAGGGGAAGGGATCAACCTACACATCTGATGTGAGGCAGCTGGCAAAGACAAGGCAAAGTTCACACAGCAACAGAAGTTTTCAGACCCCAGTCTGCAAGTAACCAGTACAGAGATTTATAATTTACTTGAAGTGTTCATTTAATTTTCAGTTTATAAAGACTAGAACAAGAAAGGCCTGAAGCTTTAATGATGGCATTCCGCTTCCAGAACTCTACAGATTGGCTCTTGATGATTAGCAGTGTGGGGATGATTCCAGAATATTCCAATTGTTAGAAATACTGATGTGCCACAAAAAAAAAAAAAAGTAAACTAAGGGAGGGAAGGGAGGAAAGGAAGGAAGGAAAGAAGGAAAAGGAGGGTGAGGGGAGGAAACTGGAAAGGGGGGAGGGTAAGGGGAGGGGAGAAAAGGGGAGGAGAGGGGAGAAAAGGGGAGAGAAAGAAATATCAAGCACAGGCTCTGAAGAAGGTGGGTGGGCCAGCAAGGCAAACTTTTACTCCTGGCAGAGGGTGTGCTATTGGAACCTGGTTAGCAAGCTTGCCTGGGCCGGCAGTCCCCTTGCTTATATCTCTAACCTAACCCAAGCACCGACCTTCACTCTGATTGGAGGAGTTCAGGGTTACAGTTTACGCGATTGGCTGATTTTAAAACTGGCGGGCAAAGAGCAGGGTTACAATTAAAATGAATTGGATCCAATTAAGGACACATTCTGAAAATGTATCACTGGGCTTTCTATTTCTCATACTACCAAAGCCACAGATAAAATCAATGCTAGAAATCAAAACAAAAAATATGGAAAGACTTCCTAATATTACGTGCTAAGTAAACCGGCATAAAAATTGTCCATGCCACAACTCAAATTTAAGGGTATGAGAAAAAAGAAGAAACAAAGAAAAAACAAACTGACTCAAGACAGCACCAAACCAATTCCAGTGTAGACTCAAGGTTCCTACAGGCCTGTGAAAGTTGTTTTGTGGAGGCCAGCAAACTAGGAGACGACAAGGTGTAAAGATGACTAACAGTGCTTTTCCGAAGCTAACATCAGATCTTTTTCACAATGGTAAATTTTGAGCCATGACAGAATATTCCTTGTGAAAATCACAATAGCAATCAAAAGACTAATTAAACATAGCACCTCCTATTTAAACAGATCCTAAAAAAGTGATTTGATTTTGGAATAAGGAAATTGCCCAATAGGACTGACTGGAAGTGGTTGATTGGTAGTCTCTTAATGAAGTTAAGTGAAAGCTGCCATTTTGAATCTTGGCAATGTGTAGAGGCAGGTTTCCTGGGAGGATACTTATGCCAATGGAGCTCAGATCCAATCTCCATAAGAGGGATTTTTCCAAATGGCATCTGAGAGCATTTCCTTAAAGCTCATGGACCTCCTTGTTTTAGTTTGGGTCATGTAGAGGCAAAACTTTTAAAGCCTGTCTGGAAAATAGCTTTCTTGAAAACAGCTGTTGGTGAGTGAGCCATTTGCTGGGTGCATAAGCAATTGCCCTGAGAGGGCAACTGATTTCTCAGAGGAGCAAACTCTTTTGTGGGCAAAATGGTTATAGAGCTTTAACTGTTAAGATTTGTCTTTGGGATTAGAATTCCCTAGACTAAAAAGTGACCCCTATTGACAGGAGACAGTCAATTCTGGGACTGTAGATGGTCTTATGTTCCAATATTATTCTTCACTAAATTTCTTATTTCTTTTTTTTTTTAATTAAACCAGAGGCACTTTACCACTGAGCCACATCCCTAATGGAGTAATGCCAAATACATGAAGCCATGGTTCACTGATGAGGTCAGAGCTTTCATGATCATTGCTTAAAAGCCCCACCTCTGCACCTTTCTGCACTGGGGACCATGCTTTCAACACATGAGCCTTTAGTGGCACATTCCAGATCCAAACCACAAACACAACCCTTGTCCCTTTCAATAAATATTAACTCAAAATGCATCTTAGATCTAATGTTATTAATATTATTTTGAATTGATTAGCCATAATTATGCACTTTTATAGGGTATCACTGATATATGCATAAAATGTGGAATGATTAAAAAAGTAAATCTAATTAACATACTTAGTCTTTCATTTACCTGTCATTTTTTTGGTGAAACATTTGAAATTTACTCTTATTTTTAAATATTTAATATACTCTTCATAATTACTGTCACCTTGCTATAAAATAGATCTCAAAGCATATTCTCTCTGAAACTTCATGCCTTATTTTAATTAGTGTTTAATAGCTATTTGTAATAGTGAGTTAATTTTGACATAATCACACATGCATGCAATATAGTTTGTTCCATTTCAGTACCCAGTACTTTCTTCCTTCTTACACTCCTATCCCCCACCTTATACACCCTCATCTACTCCCCCAGCCTTCTTCCACTATTTTTTGTTTTTATAAATTGGTATTTTATAGGGGAGTACATAAAGGTGAAATTCACCAGGGTACATTCACACTTACAGCACAGTTTGGTCAACTTCATTCTGCTGTTCCTTCCCTTTCCAGTCCCTCTTTCTTTCCCTCAAACCTCTTTTTCCATTCCTCTCATTTCCCTTCTATTTTCATGTAGTACCCTCCCCATTTTTACCATTTGACCAGCAACTTCCTATTCCCTCCTTTACTGTCTCTCAGCCTGTGGTAATAATCCTTCTATTTTTATTTTTTATATATGTAATTTCAATGTTTTTAAAATTTTTTTGTAGATGCATTATACATAATAGTGGGAATCACTGTATTCATACATGTACATAATATAATTTGTTCAATATCATTTCCTAGTATCTCCCCTTTCTCTCACCTCCTCCCACCCCTGATCTCCATCCTCTACTGTACTGTTCTCTCTCCAATTTTCATGAGATTGCTTCCTACTTGTTTTCTCTCAGGCTTCCACATAGGAGAAAAAAAATGTATGATCCTTGGCTTTCTGAATCTGGCTTATTTAACTTAATAGGACGTTCTTCAGTTTCAGCCATTTTCCTGCAAATGATAAAATTTTATTCTTCTTAACTGCTGAGTAAAATCCCATTATGTATACATACCACATTTTCTTTAACCATTTTTCTGTTGCTAGACACCTAAGCTGTCCATAACTTGGTTATTGTAAATTATGCTGCATGGGTTTGCATGGATATACATGGGTATGCATGTGTCACTATAGTATGTTGACTTAAGTTCTTTTGGATAAATATTAAGCTGTGGGATAACTAGGTCATATGGTCGTTCCATTCCTAGCCTTTTGAGAAACTTCCATATTGATTTCCATAGTGGCTGCACTAATTTAAATTCTGCACAACAGTAGTTAAGAGTTCTTTTTTCTCCTGCATCCTCACCAGCATTTATTACTCTTTGTATTCTTGATGGCTGCTATTCTAACTGGAGTGAGATGAAATCTCACTGCAGTCTTGATTTGTATTTCCATGATTGCTAAAGGCACTTAATATTTTTTCACGTATATGTTGGCCATTTGTATTTAATTTTTTGAAAAGTTCTGTTAGTTCATTTACCCATTTGTTGATTGGATTGTTTGAGTTTTGGTGTTAAGATTTTTGAGTCCTTAAGGAACTCAAAATTTAATTTAATATTAATCCTCTGTCAGAAGAGTAGCTGGTAAAATTTTGTACCCTTCTATAGGATCCCTTCTGAAGTTCTTAATTGTTTTCTTATTTGAGCAGAATATTTTAATTTCATGTCATCCTATTTATCAATTCTTCATATTATTTTCTGAGCTTTAGATGTCCTATAGAGGAAGTTGTTCCCTGTTCCTGTATATTGGAGGGTTGACATATATTTTCTTCTAGCACTTCTAAAATTTCTGCTTTAATTCTTTGGTATTTGATTTACTTTCAGTTGACTTTTGTGTAAGGTGAGACATATAGATCTAGTTTCATTCTTTTACATATGGATCTCTAATTTTCCAGCACATTGTGTTTGGGTGCTTTTGTCAAAGGTCAGGTAACTGTATCTGTTGTTTGTCTTCATGTCTTCTCTTTGCTTCCACTGATATAGGTATCTATTTTTATCTATCTTAAAGGTAATAATTATTTTACTCCCTGTTTCTGTGAATTCAATTTGGTAGGCCTAAATTTAAAGCACATAACTATAAAACATTTTTTAAAATAACAGGAGAAGATATCTAGGTAACTCAGGGTTTGACAGTGGTCTTATAGATACAACACCAAACTATAATCTATGAAAGAAAATATTGGTTAAGCTGGGACTTTATGAAAATTAAAAATTACTAAGCACTCAGGAGAAAGGTGGGAGGATCATGTGAGTCAAAGAGTTCAAGACCAGACTGGGCAATATAGCAAGATCCCATCTCAAAAAAAAAAAAAAAAAAAAAGTAAATATATAAATAAATAACTACTGCTTGGAGAAAAAAAATGTTAAGAGAACAAAAACACAAACTACAGACAGAAGAAAACTTTGGAAAACACATCTCATTAAGGATTTTTATGCACAGCAATAAGAAAACCACCCATTAATAAATGGATAATAAATATGGAAAAGCACCTTACCAAATGTAATCTATAGATGGAAAAAAGGCTTGCTAAAAGATATATAACATCATATGTTGTTAAGCAATTTTAACAAGATACTACAATGCACCAATTTAAATGGCTATTTTTTTCAAAAAAGTGATTTTATTCAATATTACTGAGAATGTGATGTTAAATGTACACTTATTCATGTTGGGTTGGTATGCAAAATTGTGCATTTATTTTGGAGGACAGTTCTAACATCTCTTGTGAAGATAAACATAGTTTCACTTAACAATTCATCAATTTCATGCCTGGGCATTTGTCCTAATGAGTAGAAAACTTACATTTGCACAAAAGCCTGCACATGAATATTTACAGAAGCTTTGTTCATAATCACCAAAAATGAGAACAGCCTAGATGTCTTTCAACAAGCTAATGGATGAACACATTATATTATATCCATTCAACAGAATGTTATTCAGCAATAAAGAGAAATGAGCTACCCAGCCATAAAGAGGCATAGAGAGATCATAAATAAATATTGGTTAATGAAAGATGGAAATCTGAAAATGATATATGCTTTATGGTTCCAACTATATGAAATTTTAGAAAAAAGTAAATCTATAGGAACAATTTTTTTAAAAAGTAGGTGGTTACCAGGGATTTAGAATGAGAGGAGGATGGGAGGAATGGGTCAAGCACAGAGGATTTTAGGGTGCTGAAACTATTCTATATAAAACTAATGGTGGGTCCATGTCATTATGCATTTGTTATAACACATAACTATGTTACACAAAGTGTGAAGCTTATTAAAACTGATGGAGTACAATTAACAATATGATGACAATATTTTGTCCTTAATTCAAGCAAATATATCACATTAATATAAGACAGAAATCATAGGGAATTATGTGAGGTAATAGAGGGGTATGTATGGTATGGATACAGCTAACTTCTTGAATTATCTGTCCAATTAGTTTGTATTTTTAAAACTATAATAAAAATTGTCTGCTGATTATTTTATTTTTCAATAAGTAACAGATCAGTAGAAAATATACAAATATTTGGAAGTAAATAATAGATATCCAAATAGTCTGTGAGTCAAAAGAAAATTAATAAGGAAAGTAGAAAGCATTTTTAAAGCATGAAACACACACACACACACACACACACACATCATGTCAAAAATTGTGAGCCACTAATATAGTACTTAATGGAAGTTTATAGGACAATGTGCACCTGTCAGCAAAGAAGTGCTCCGAGCAGTGTTCTCAGTTCCCATCATAACACAGCAAAAAATAAAAACAAGATATGAATTAAAGAAAAACATAAATATCAGCATAAAAATCAATTAAATACTTCTAAAAATGGGGGAAATCTATAAAAAAGGCTGGCTCTTGAAGAAATACAATAAATTGATAAATCTATAGAAGAATGATAAGGAAATCTTAAGAATGGACACAAATTACCAATAAGAGATATTATATTACTACATATTCTACAGATGTTAATTGATGTAGAAATGCAGAAGACTAGAATACTCAAAGCAACTATGGAAAAAGAACTATATTAAAGGACTGCACTAATTGATTTTGAAGCTTATCATAAATAAGGCACAAATGTGTTTCAATAAAATGCATTCAGAGAAATAACAATCTTTTCAACAAACAGTGATCGAAGAATGCAATTCACATTAAAAAAAAAAAAACCAAACAGCCAAACAAACAAACCAACCTTTGATTCATACCACAAACTTTCTACGAAAATTAGCTCAAAATGGATCACAGGTTTAAATTTTAAAGCTAAAATACTATTATTTCTAGAAGAAACATGGGAAAAATCTTCCTCTTCTTGGATGAGACACATATTTCTTACACCGGAGTCCAAAACACAATACATAAAAGAAAGGAAATCAATAAGCTGGATAAAGAAAAAAGAGAAAGAAAGAAAAAGAAAAGAAAAGCTCTGGTCTTTGACAGAAGCATGTATGGTTAACCGAGTGAAAACAGTAACCACAAACTGGAGAAAATACTTGCCAACAACAAAAGGATCTATGAAGAATTCAGAATGCAACAATAAAAATCAAACAACTCCAACTCTTAAAAAGTTGCCAAAGGATTGGAATAAAACATCTGACCAAAGAAGATAAATAAAATGCAAATAAACATTGAAAACATGTTTGGCATCTCATTGTCACTAGAAAAATGCAAACAAATTTCCCAATGAAATTCCACTACACACCTACTAGAATGACTGAACTTTAAAGGACAGATACTTGTGTTTATTTGTAATAACCCTGAACTAGAAATAAGCAAAAGTATAAACAAATTGTGAACTATCTATATAGTGGATTAAAGTAACTTTCCAATAAAAAGTGCATTAGAATAAAGTGCAAGGATGTGGATAAACTACAAAATAATTGGGTGAAGAAAACCAATCCAAAATAATAATGCATACTGTATGATTCTGAAACAGAGCTCCTTTAAAAATTAATAGCAACTTGCCAGGCTCGGTGGTGCATGCCTGCAATTCTAGCAGTTTGGGAGGCTGAGGCAGGAGGATCACAAGTTCAAAGCCAGCCTCAGAAAAAGCAAGGTACTAAGCAACTCAGTGAGATCCTGTCTCTAAATAAAGTACAAAATAGAGCTGGGGATGTGGTTCAGTGGTTGAGTGCCTCTGAATTCAATCTTTGGTAACTTTCCCCCCCAAAAATTAATAGCAACTTCCTGAAAACTACTTTTTCTGCATCTCACATTTACTTATGCTAAGAATGAAAGTATAAAAACAACCTAATCCCTATGCTGGCCAGGCACCAAAGAAGCTAAAACTGATATACTCTCTGGCAAAGCATAGGCCTGCTCAGTCTACACATGTACATTACCTGGCATTAGTTTCTATAATTTGTGACCACTTTTGTGGGAACAGCAGAGAAACAATCTAGCTGCTTCTCCCCAATTTGAGTAAACTGCATAGAATTCAACTTGCCTTTTTTACCTAGTTAGCTTTTTTCTTATGTGATCAGGAGGGCTGAATGTAGCCAGCAGGGATCCAGGCAGTTTCCCTGGTTCACTGTGATATATTTCTATTTATTGAAACTCTAAACTAACCTGTCATAATAAAAAATTGATCAGCGATGGTGATTTTAGGGTGAGGGCAAAGAGGAATGAAAGGAAAAGATTGTATGCTGTACTTAAAAACTTTTCAAATTATACGTGTTGTTTATTGCCTGTCAATTGCACCTCAATAAAGCATTAGAAAAGAATTACTTCTTACAAAAAAATGTAGGGTTGTGTGAGGCTCAGTCACACACAGCCCTTTTAGCATGCAGTAGGCCTTGAATTAGATCCCCAGCACAATGAGAAAAAATAAAAATATCAGCCTAGGAACACTATTGTTTTACCTGAGTTTGAATTTGCAAAGGGATCTTCTTAGAGTGTATTTTTCAGTGAAATATTCCCAGTTGTCTTATTTGCTGTAAAAACAAAACAGCAAGCTCCTGAGCCACATTTAAATGAATCAGATAACTCATTCTACGAGTCACAGGCACAGTTGAAAGCAGGCCCAGCTAGGAAGAGTGAAGAGCAGGACTGCAGTTCAAATCACCCTCCTTTACCCTTCCTTTCCTACACTGTCCAGAGCCCTAGAACTCACCTAGAACATTTTTGTCTGGGGTCTGTCATTTCCTTAGGATGTCAACAGGATACACATTAAGGTGCCTGTGAGGGCAGCAGTAATTCCTTCAAGCACACCATGAAGTGCCTTAAGGAATGTCACAGCCTCTTTCAGCCCCAGGTGTCCTGTCCCCAGGCGTCCAACACCCCCCAAAAAACTACCTTGTCCACTGAAGACAAAGTTTGCAGAATCATAGCAGTCAGGAGAGACCAGGAAGCTCACTGAATTTAGCCAAATGCCTTGGGAAGAAAATCAGCACAGTGTCCAGGAAACTTTCCTCTTTGATATACAGGGAGGTGATGTCATGAAATAGTCCAATTTAACTCCACTAAGAAACAAATTGAGTTGAATCAATAGGATATACTCATTTTACATTTGCTTGAAAGTCATGAGTTTAATTTTAGAAAATTATACCTTGAAAAGGAGAAGATGTGAGGCAGTACCCATGGCACTGTCAATAAACTACAGGGGCAGGAAGTAAGGGCCGCCTGAATGAACACAGCATGCCAGAAAACTGGTGCCTTTTTTCAGTCAGCATAGCTTCTGTCTTTTCCCTAATTATATTACATTCATAATAGCTAAGATTTTACAAACTCTGGTATCTATGTTGAGCTTCTATGTTAAAAATATGGAGGCTCATGTTTGTTTTATAACATCATACTTTTGGGTTATGACCTTCTACAGATGCGTTCAAGACCAACATCCTCTAGGACCCTCTGATAACAGACAACTAGCTGACATTAAGAAGGACTGTCCTAAAAAGTCAGAATCTATGTATTTGCATTTTGTGAAAGCAGAACCATGTACCCCCTCCTCACCCTTGCTGTTCCCACTATCTGCTGTGGGTAGAATGACCATTACTGTCCACTCCTCCCCTAGGAGGCTACCTATTCAGGGCAGCCACAGCCCTGTCATTGGTTCTCCTCCTCCCCTATCTCAGTCCCTCCTTCACCAATAGGTCTAATAATTCTTCTTTGAAGGGACTGTTTCCCTTGCCATCAATTTTGTATTGCAGTTGCTCTGATTGCTGGATTTTGGCATTATTCCACTATTGAAAAGAACTAATCAAACACTTGACCTGGTGTCAAAATCTACTCCACTATTATGAGTGCAGAACAGCTGGGAAGAGACTGATTCCAAAAATGTATTCATGAAATTTTTACATATAGAGTTTTGTGTACCTAACTCATCTAGTAATTGTAAGCTTGTGAAATTGAATTTTAGATTATCAAGGACTGGTTGTTATTCTATTCAAAGATATGTATTCTACATAATGTTTTAACATAAAGCACACATTGTGTCAGGTCCAAATATGAATAAGACAACTCAATAATCCTGAATGCCAGTTCAGTGGAGGCAACTGACATAAACGTGTGTTTCATAAGTATTTTAGATACAAACCAGGTAACATGCAGGTACAATTCGGGAGGGATGCATGATGATATAAAGATCTAGAAAAGCCTTCAGGAAGTGTGAAAATTTGAACTGGGCTTTTAGATACCAACTTGAATTTGTAAAGCCAAAATCTGAGTAGGAAACATGACTCCTAAGTGGGGAACCAGCCTGCTCTAGAGTTTTGTGCCTGTTTCTCTTCCATGTTCAGAAACCACCATTACTTAGAGGTGATCTCATTCAAGAGAATTATTTTTATAGATTAAATATTTTTTAGAATAGACTGGGCTGTATTTAAATCGGATTCCCTCAAAAAGGTCATCAGTTTTGATTAAAATATGCATTTTTCACATGTATGCCTATTTAAAGATATCAAAAATAAGATTTTCTTGATGTAAAACCATCTTTATCTCCCCTCCCCAGCTCTATTCTAGTCCTGAGTGACCTTTCACCTTCTTCCTCACTTGCACAGCTATATGAGAAATGTGGCCCCAGAAGCAGGCTGCAGAAGCAGCAGGTGCACCATGGAGGCAGAATGGGTTTGTCAAGGCTCACTGGCCTTACAGGGACATGTGAAGGGCCTGGGGCATTCCCTTGCAACTTCCATGTTGCTTCAAAAATCACTGATGTTTTATAACTAATGAAAATTCCAAGGATCATGGATTCTCTGAGACTTAAATACTGAAAGACTTGCCTTGGAGTGCAGGTTTGACAACTGCCTGAGAGGCAGATGACCATTAGGTGCATATATAACTCTGGAGCTCTCAGCAAAGGCTGGAGCTGTGGAACTAAACTCAGGTATTGGCTGCAATTACAGGATTATGGAGCACTAAGGTATTAAAATTTACTGAAAGCTACGGGATTACTGGAGATCAAGTAAATCGTTCATTCAGATGCAAAAGAAAGAAGTACAAGATCCAGGACTCACCCACAACACATTTCAGCATTCAGAGAAAGAAGGGTCAGGTAGACACTTGGCATAGCAGCTGATGAAGGAAACCAGAGGAACAGAGAATCCTGGAAATATTGAAAGAATGAATACACAGACAATGACCAGACCATGTATCAAAACATAACTTTCATCCACAGCCTGCAGCCACTGGCCCAGTCAACAAACCCCTCTTCTCAAGATACCCAACCCTGGGAAGCAGCCTCCTGTAATCAGATTTATAGAAGTCAGACTTCCAGCTCTAGCAACAACTCAAGGGGGCAAGTAGTCACTTCTGTTACAGTTGGCTTCAAATGGCCAGGACTTTAATTTCTCTACATTTTGCCCCTACTTCCAATGTAGGACCAATGAGAAAAGGGCAAATATGTACCCGTAACCAAACACAGAAGACTCTACTAGCCATTTGCAGCTTCCCAGGCCAGCAGCCTCCATCAAGATTCAGCGGAGCCTTCCCTTCACTCCACAATGAAGCTCTCATACATCTGGCTGCCCCTGAAACTCCATTAAATTCAAATGCTGGTAACTGATTCCCTTGCTGTATCAGGCTCCAAATGAGTTTTCACCAGGTTAGCTTTTATTTGCACATCACCACAGGTAGATGAATGTTAACATAGGAGTGTTTAACTGGTTGGACACTATTGATAGGTTAAGAAAAGGTAGAAAATATGTCCATTTCTTGTTCTTGGCATTAGGCAGATCATTGGTGACTTTGCCTTTCATGGACAAGCTGGGACATAAACTGGGTATCAGCAAGTTGAGGAACTGAGAAGGCTTGAGAAACTTGAGAAAGCAATTACAATTATTTTGCAAAAATGTAACTGAGAAGGAGAAAGAATATCTGGACAGTAAATTAATGGGAATTTTGTTTTAGAGGAGCATGTTTTAAAAGGTGGGAATCTTTAGCTCATATTTAGGTCATGATGGGAATGATCTGGTTTAGACAAGAATACCTGTGTTGCCAACAGGAGCACAAAGAACTGAAAATCTGAATCTGTTGAGTGGGCAAGAGGACAGGAAGCCCAGAGTAGACTTGGAGGGGCTGCTGTCTGCTAGAGGAGGGAACTTCATCCTTAGAGGAAGGAAAAAGAGGAGGTGAGGGCTGCTTCCAGCAAGAATGGAGAATTGTGATGAGACAAGGGAATGTTTTCCATGCTTCTCTTTTCTTAATTATGAGGTAGAGTCATCAGCAGAGAATGTACAGGAGGCTAATTGACAGACATCTGAGGAGATGAAGCACACAGCTGTCTCAGATACTGGGGAAGTAGATTAGTCAGAAAGCTCAGTGCATCCCACAGTGAAATCAAATGTCCATTTCAGGTCAGTAATAAGAAATCTAAAGTGAGGCTGTTCAGGCTCCTCCTATCTTGTACAAACACAGAAAGGTTTACCGTCAGGTAGGGTTCAGTTTGAGGAGGCAAATCTCTGAAGGAGAAAAGATCAGAAGTTGATGGCACATTCCAGAAAGAGATTCTACTTTGCATGATGAAGTCTAACCTGAAGGAAGAAAGAAAAAAAAAAAAACAAGAACCAAAACGTTGAAAAACAATCACAAGTGGTAGATCCAGCTTCCCAACAAGTAGACTAGTTTGGGGTAGGTATCTAAAGACCCTTCATGGGAAGGATAGACTACCTAGTTGAAAATCTGACTATTTAAAAAAGGAGAGTTTAGAAATGGCTCCAATCTGGTGATCACAATTCAGAGGCTGTGATAATGGCAGTCATGACTGAGATGGAGCAGAAGAAATTGACATAGGTGAGAAAACTGAAGCACAAACAGGGAGTGTAGAAATAAGTGCTTGAACTCATAATTTAAACTCTTATAGGTTGTATAACAGATGTTGATCTCTAATTACAAGACTGAAAGGTGCAGGAAATGTGATATTTTTGTTCTATGTTCTGTGAATTCTCTCATGTTAGATCCCAGTTCTCCTGGACCAGATGGAATAAGATGATCCCCATTCACATTGTTCCTCCCTCCACCTGAGTAAGATCACGTTCACTCTGAGTCCAGCAGCATGCAAAGAACCCGCTGTGGTCAGTTTGTCAGTTTCAGTGGGTCCGTCCTCAAACACAGATTTGGCAGGGCCCCAGCCTGCCATCCTCTTTGGGTCCTTGCTCATTCCTGTACACTGCTGAACCTTTCACAACCAGGAAAATTCCCAGGCTCCAGAATTACTGCTTAATGCTGCTGCTGGCTTCTCCTGCATTGGACAGTCCAGGCAAGGAATCACAGAGTTGGGCTACCAGAACAGATGAGAGAGGAGGGGAAAGTGCAGGATGAATAAACAAGATTTGATGTTAACATAAATTCTTCTGATGAAATCAGTCTAATCCTGGTGTTTGATTATACATGATATATTTTGGATATACATGATTCACTATTTGGAGTATTATAAGCATAATCCAGAATGTAAATCAACATCTGCTGAAATAAATCAGTAGGAGAGTTTTAAGTCTCATTCTGTCTTTTTAGGTATTTGTACAAATATAAAACACAACAGCTACATAATCAATATTATTATTTCTTTAATTCATTCTTTTAGCCCAAATGTCCTCAGAGAGAAATTTTCTTTCCTACTAACAAATTAACAGAATAAAACAATAGGAAATGTTACTTACTTGATGTTTATATTCCACTTTAGTATCTAGAGATAATTACAAATATTTATTCAGTAGAAGGAAGCCCTGCAGAAAGGGAGAAGGTAAATTTATAACTGCAAAAACAAAAGCTGTTCTCATGGTGCTATTTTTATTGGCTAAATAAAAACCCATAAACCTATCTCATTTTCAGGAGGTTTTAGATCTTTTCTTCCCACCTTTGGAGACTGGAGTTAAATCATTTGTATCTCTCTGCGTAATAAATCAGACTCTAAGAATGTATATAAAAGTCAAACCATCAGTATTTCTATAAATTTGTCTTTTTTCTCAGTTACTTCACATGGACTGACTACACAGACAGAGGAAGTACTGCCTGCTTGTCTTCCAAGTGTGGCATCGCGGATTCTAACCCAAACATTTGCTCCACCAAGACACATGAGGAGTGAGGTACACCAGTGACCTCAGGAAAATCCATCACAGACTAACTTCATATTGTGTCATGCTGGACCAAGACAGGGAAGAGAATGATAATGAGGTGTTTTAAGAGTCAGTGAGACCTGAAGACACAGGACAGCCAGGGTGGTCCTGCATGCTTCAGTTTTAGTCCTGCCTCTGCTACTCTGAATCAGTAACTGAACCACTCAGAACCACAGTTTCCATTTTGATTATGAGTCTTTAGATTAATTAGAATTTTATTAACTTTTTTTTTTTTTTTTTTTTTTTGGTACCAGGGCTTGATTGAACTCAGGGGCACTGGACCACTGAGCCACATTACCAGCCCTATTTGGTACTATATTTAGAGACAGGGTCTCACTGAGTTGCTTAGTGCCTCGCTTTTGCTGAAGCTGGCTTTGAACTCACAATCCTCCTGTCTCAGCCTCCCGAGCTCCTGGGATTACAAGCATGCACCACCATACCCAGTTTATTAACTTTTTATTTTAGTTTAGTTTTTAGTATCAGGGATTGAACCCAGGGACATTTAACCACTGAGCCACATTTCCAGCCCATATTTTATATTTTTTAAAATTTTGAGACAAGGTCTTGCTAAGCAGCTTAGGGCCTAGCTAAGTTACTAAGGCTGGCTTTGAATTCATGGTCCTCCTGCCTCAGCTCCAACTAGTGGCTGGGACTACAGGTGTGCGCCAACATGCCTGACTTTTATTAACCTTTATTACAACCATTTAGGATTTCTTTTGATTGAACAGAAGTTCTATGTTGACCACTTTAGTCCAAGTATTACCTGATTTGATTCTTATCAATCATTTTATTTATTTTAAGAGATTTATTGAAACATACAGTATTTTAATGAGCATTAAAACATTTATTTAAGATATATAGGGCTGGTGGTGTAACTCAGAGGTAGAGCCCTCCCTTAGCATGCAGGAACCCCTGGGGTTTGATCCCCAAAAGCATAAAAAATAAAGTATTTTAATATAAATGGTATAATACTCATATAAAATATTTTTATAATATTTAATATAAATATTAAACGAATGTTCTAATTCAAGATAGTGTGAATATTGAATTCAATAATTAAAACAATAACCAATGTATGTTTCCTCATAACATTCGTGTGTGTGTGTGTGTGTGTGTGTGTGTGTGTGTGATATATTGTTAGATTTGGTTTGTTCGTAAGTCTACAAAGGTTGCAATAATAACTGTTGTCTGGCTCATTTTTAACTCAGCAATATTTTATTAGGATTTGTTCACTTTGTTGATTAGAAATGTAGTGTATTTGTTTCCACAGCTGTGTTATATTCCACTGAAAGAATATTCTATACTTTAATATCCATTTCTCATTTGTGGCATTTGGATGCATGCTCTTTTCACTGTCACAAGTGCTCTTTCATATGGCTCCCCATTTGCTTTATGTAAATAGCAAGAATTTGTGACAATGAAGGGTGTAACAGAGTCTGACTCCATCCTCTTCTGTTTGACTGCTTTTCCATGTTTGAGGTTTCAAGCCCTACCTTTCTCTCTTCCTCTTCTGACCCACTTCTGATGAGTCCTTACAATGGCCCTGGGTCTTGATTCAGCTGGACCTATTTGTTCATTAGTTTAACTAATATGATTTAATCAAGACATATGTCTTGATTCCAGCACTCCTAAAAGCAGGTTGGGTAGTAGGACTCTTCCAAATACTTGCACCTCTGACAGGACAAAATTTCTGATCCTCAAGGTTATAGGAACAAATATTCTTGGCACCCTGTGATATGGCTTTGGGGGTTTTTCAATCAGGATTGTGCGGGAGGCACTAGCCATGACTTGAGGTGACCTGGAGGAAGAGACTTGTAAATGTGAGCAGCATCAATGCTCCTGAATCATAAGAAGAAACTGGGAAGAAAAGAAGAAAGAGAGAGAGGGAGAGAGACCTAGAGAGAGAAGGAAGAAATTTTAAAAATAGAAAAGGTGACCTACAATTTAACACCACTGGAAATCTGATCTTTATTAGAAGAATTTTTGCACCAAAAAGAGAAAGGGAACTGGCTTTCGAGCCTCTGCAAACACAGGCTCTGAATTAACTGCACCATCTGTTAAAATCCAACAACTGAAAACCTTCATGATTTTAGCCAATACCGGGACTTCAGTAGAATAGTTGTATATGGGGATCCCACTAAGTTTAAAAAGGTACCACCTATAATCTTATTAGAGAAATTACTGACCATATATAGAGGACATGAATTTTGTGTCTTAATCATCAGAAATATTGCCTTACACAAATTCCCCACAGTCAGCACACCTTTTTTTCCTAAAGTATGTCATGGACACATTGGCCCAGTGAGTAATAAATCAAAATTAAATTATGATTTTGGCATGTATGAATCTACTTAAGAAAATGGAACATCATTGTCCATTTCTCCCAGGCAAAACAGTTGATATTGCCCAATGAAAATAAAACTTAGTCTTCAAGAATGGTTTCCTATTTTGTCCTATTACTAAACTTGAAAAGGCTACTGGAGCCTTAATGCCATGGTTGTACTCATTTAAGTCCCTTATACACAAAATTAGGAAAATTACTCCCCCATCAATCAAACTAATAATTATTTTGCTGCTATAGTTTTGGTGAATACGTTCTGTTCCATCCTATTTCAACAGCCCCTCAGCCACCTTTTGCCCATATATTTACGGGGACACAACATACCTTACTTAACCTGCTCACCTCGGGGTCCCTCAGCTGCTTTGAGATCACACACTAGGTTTTCTGGTCAAGACTTCAACTGCATCCAGGTTTCTCAAAGAGCACTGCTATTATGTCATCGTGATGACCTCCTCCTCACAGGGATTCATTTGACACACTCACTTAGGACATAGGAATGCTCAAATAAGGAGCTCATGAAAAGAGGGTGGGCCCTAGCTTCACACATAGCACAGGGCCCTATCTCCTTGGTTAAATTCCTGGAAAAAAAAATTTGGTAAACCAAGGGTTGCTTCATTCCTGACACTGCTGAAAAGCTGTAACATCTCTCAGGCTTTTGTTTAGGTTTCCAAGCAACCATTTCTTATTTCTAAGTTTTGCTCAAGTACATACATGCTGTTACTTAAATTAGGCCTACCTTCAGTGGGGCTTTCTCCCACAATGGTCCCAGCTACCATAGACCGGGTTCTCCTGCTGGTGCTGACACAGTCCTTCAATGAAGAGGCTCCAGAAACCTCCTCTCGGGTATTCTGGACTACTTGAACCATTCTGAGCTGCTAATGCAAAAAACCTCTTTCCTGGGCCCTGTGTTGTATACCATTAGAGCAACAACTACTGCTACATTCTGGACTCCTGTGGAACCAGAGAATATCAGCCGCTGATTTGTGATTCTCCTTCACCCAGTTGCTCAAAGCCAGACAACAACACCTTTTGCTCAACCTGGGCCCTGGCCCCGGGCTCCCAAGGAAGTGCGGAGGGTGTTCTGTGAGCGTGCGGCTGCGCAGTGGTGCGGGGGCTTACGGGTCGCGGTCAGGGTCTAGAGTCCTGCGTCCCGCTTGGGGCTGCTGGGAGTTCCGGAGGACTTCTTGGGTCCTGGCTGCTGACCTCAAACCCAGCTTTAAACTTGCCCAGGACGCGGGGCCTGGCCCTACTCCAGGGAGGGTCTCCTGCTCAGCCCTGCGGAGGGCGCAACAGTCCATGGGCAATTTAGCATGAGGGACCCAGAACCAAGCGCAGACTAGTGGTTGCTGCTCCGCGTGGTTACGGGCTCGGTATCAGGAGGAGTAAGAAATTCGGTGAACCTGCACCACCACCCCCAGGCAGGAAGAAGAGGAGAGGACGTGGAAAGAAGATACCTGCACCACCACGCCCAGGCAGGAAGAAGAGGAAGGGACGTGGAAAGAAGATAGTCCGTTGCAGCAGGAGAGCTAACTGGAGGAAATTCTAACTAGTTGATTTTGGATTGACAGAAAACAGGTTCTGAGATCAAGAAAAAGAATGAAGATTCTAAAAAGCAAAACAAACTGAGGACTATGCACTGTTGCCTTGAAGATAATGCTTTCCGTGGTCCTATTTTACAAGAGAGCATAAAATTATTTAGGGAGTCAGTGGGGAAACCTTTGAGACTTAAAGAACCCCTCTATAGGGAGAGAAGCCTCAGAATGCCTACCTGGAAAAACTTCTCAAGCTAGACACACCTACTCCACCATAAGAAAAAAACGCCCAAGATACCTCACCAATGTTCTTCGAGTGGAAAATATGTTGCTAAGAAGCTGCAACTTATTGAATACCAGAAGTTGCATTTAGGAGAGGAATCTTACAAGATTTCCTAGCTGTGGGGAAAGTTTTCATGGCTCAGACCTTTATAGATACCATTGTCCCCACAGAGGAGAGAGAACCAATTGTTTATACTTTATGGAAAGCAATTTGGGAACAAGTTTTAAGAACCTTGAACTGTGTGTCTGTCCTCTTTAGTCAAGCAGTTCTGCATCTGAGAAGTGACAAAAAGACTATGAAGACTAAATGAAGGCATAGCTCAGTGGTAGAATGCTTACCTGGCATCAGCCCTTGGCTCAATTCCCAGTATTAAAAAGAAAAAAAAAACTAAAATAAACCTTCAAAAAATAAAAGAAAAAAAGGGCCCTGGTTATGTTCCACCTATTAGAGGGAGTGACCTCTGTGTGCTCAGTCCCTCGCCAGATGCCACAGTGCTAAAGGGGATCACCCCTCTCCCAGACTTGTTGGGCACCTGAAGAGTTCATCCCTTGAGATGAACAGAATGAGCAGCAGTTTCAGTTTGCACTCTTCACAAAAGGATGGCATCACCTCTATTGTATGAAGTGGAGCTCAGTGGACAAC
The DNA here is from genome assembly GCF_045843805.1 of Urocitellus parryii. Classification (NCBI taxonomy): domain Eukaryota; kingdom Metazoa; phylum Chordata; class Mammalia; order Rodentia; family Sciuridae; genus Urocitellus; species Urocitellus parryii. The sequence continues at coordinate 796,972 of NW_027551764.1, forward strand.
TGCTGGTTTTCATTCCTTAATCAAAGTGTCCCTGATAAAGGGTCAATAAAGTTGGCCAAACTTCAGGCATGTTAGCCATAGATGCTCTGGTTATCAACTAGATCCATCTACATATTTTTAATGACTCTTTGTTAATTGAGAATGGTCTCGCCAATGGCACAATTTCCACTTCAAGGTTTCCTCCATTGGGATAGAGAAGTCTGAGAGACTCTTGCCTCACTGAGATGGAGGAGGTAAGAGTTCTCCAAAAGCCCATGTGTTAAAGGCTCAGTCACCATTCTGTGTCACTACTGGTAGGTACTGAAACCTAGGAGGATGTTAGGTCACTGGGAACTTGCTCTTGAACCCTTTCTTTTCTCTCCCCTTGCTTCTCAGTTGCCATGAAGTGGACTGTCCTCCCTTGCTGTGATGGACTCTGTCCCAAAGCAATAGGCCCAAACAACTATGTACTGAACATTCTTAGACCATGAACCAAAATGAACCTTCCTTCTTTTAAAATTGCTTACCTCAGGTATTTTGGAACAGTGACAGAAATCCAACCAACATACTCACAGATACTCCAGATATAATGACAGTTACACATGTTTCTACACATACTAGTTCCATATTATGAGGCCTCACAGAAAAATCCTTATGCCTTTTGGTTATTCAGGCGTCACTGAGAGTGACCAAGATACTCATTTTCCTCCTTGGAGCACACAAATGCTCAGTTCTTAAACAAGGTATTCAATGGAATTGCCACCTCTCTTACCAGTCTCAGGCTTCAGGCCTCCTACAGCTTCCTAGAGCTCACTCAACACAAGTTCAAAATTACATAAGTGGAGCCTGGCCCATTTCAGTCATGCATAGTACATGAGGGAGTTTTATAATGAAGAATCAGCCTCCATTGTTTTGATGTATGACTGATGAAAACATTTAAGCCTTACTTTTCCTTTGTCTCCCAGTGCCCCATACCTGGGCAAGCTCATAAGCAAACCTGGTGCTCCCTCCTTTGGTGCTAGTGGGACATTTGAACTACATATAGAAAACTTCTGCTAGAGTGCCAGCCCTAAACATGGGAAACACCCCAAGCTGATTGCTTTGCCCTGTTCTCTCCAGCCAGGCTTGGACCCACTTAGGGAATTTTTTTTTGCTCTCCCCAGAAAGCCTCATTATAGAAGCAATAAACTTTTCATATACTCTTGGTTTGTGGGTAGAATCATCAGTGTTGACAATCAGTTAATGTTTTGGGTGAAAATCCATCCTCCTTTTCAAGTTGGCCACAAGCAGGAGTAAGTGAAAGTTCAACTTTCTCAGCTAAATTAATACCAAACTATACCCAAAATGGTGGCAATTCCATTGTTCCTCTCTAAAACATGGAATATTCAGGTTCTAATTAGGTTCAGCTAATCAATATGTGTAATTAGCATTTAAGTTTTTCTTTTATTTTCATTTCCCTGAACACTAATAATATCTTGAGAATCTTTATTTTTCATTGGCCATAGATAACTCCTTCTTCTAGGAATTATTGTCATTGGATCATATTTCTAGAGAGGTATTTTTTTCTTATTTAATTTCGTGTGTTTAATCTTTCCATATACTTGCTATTTCCTTACCATTGTTATATGTGTTATGTCTTCTTCTAGTGTCTGGTAGATGATCACTGTCTTTAATAGGTCTTAATGAACAGGAATGCTTAATTCTGATAAGTTGAATTTATCATTTTATAAAATGTGCAGCAATTTTTATTTTTTATTGGTTAACTTTATTTTTTGAACTGGGGATTGAACCTAGGTGTACTTTACTACTGATCTACATCCATAAGTTCTTTTGTAAGTTTTTAATTTGAGGCAAAGTCTCACTAAATTGCTCAGAGCCTTGCTAAATGACTGACACTGGCCTCTAACTTGTGATCCTCCTGCCTCAGCCACCTGAGTTGCTGGCTATTTTTTTTTAATTTTTTAAATTAACGCATTTATAGTTACACATAATTTGAGGGTTAATTTTAATAAATTTATATAACATACTTTGCTTCTCTTCAGTCCTCCCTTTCCTCTCCCTCCCTTCCCTTTCCACGTTCCTCTACTCTATTGGTCTTTCTTCTATTAATTTATTTTTCTTATTGGTTCATTATATAGGCAGCAACTTTCTGTATAGTACTTAACAAGTATTTTCTAATTCCAAGGGTAGAAAGGTGATTGCCTATATTTGCTTCTAATAGTAAAAAATATTTTAAACAATCAAATCTTCATTTCAGTTGGTATTATTTTTTAAAAAAATATGGTGGTAATTAGAGAATTTCACCTGTTTTCCTATTTATAGCTCAGTTTTTAGTTCAACATATCAAATATTTCCCTTTTCCCCACTCTTCTACCAAGACTTTTGCCATAACATTATGTATGTATTTTATCTGTCTCTAAGCTTTCCTTTATGCCTTTTGTCATTGTCTTTTCTCTGTCAATACTCAATCACCATATATTTGTAGGTTTTGTGTGTATTAGGGAATCTCTCTACTCTTATTTTTCTTCAGAACTTTCTTAAGTATTTTGTTCTCTTCATTTTCAAACTTTTAATTTTCTTAAATTTAATTATTTATTTATTTTTGTGGTGTTGAAGATTGAATCCAGGGTCTTGTCCTTACTAGGTAAGCACTCTTGTCACTGAATTCCATCTCCAGACCTCATAAACATTTTAGCATCCTGGGAAAACCTATATAATTTTTTTATTGAAGTTGGCTCATTTGTAGATGAATTTAAGAGTTGACATCTTAAAAATAGTAAATCCTCCTATCCATGAATGTGGGCTAAATCTTACTTATTAAGATCTTTTATATGCATTCCAGTAAAATTTTTGTAGTTTTATACATTTGAGGATGGGATGATTTTTCTGGATTTATTCCAAGTTGCTTTCTAGTTTTGGTTATAAATGGCACGTAATTTAAAATGAAGCATTCTCACTATTGATGCTGTATAACAATGCTATGACATTTGTATTTGGTTTAATCAATATATAAGAAAGTTCTTGTTGACAGGAAATATATATTAAGATATTTAGGGACAAAGGAGCATCTTGTCTATAACTTACTCTTTTTTTAAAAAAGTTGGTTATCTCATTTATTCATTATAGTAACAAAGCTGCCTAACATGTCACCTTAAACCATGCTTAGTCTACAAATAGAGACAATAATAAAGCCATGTTTCTGCCTAACATTATGTGACTGTCCTGTACAAAATAAAATGCACTAACTTACCCCTAAAGATGTATAGTCCTTAAAAGTCTTTGTGATATTCACTCTTTTCCTTGATATCCTCTAACTTCAATATAATGAAGTAAATTTAACAGTATTTATACTATTATATAAAGTTAGCACATCAGTTTATGTTACATGAGGAAGGGATACGATAGGGGATAAAACAAAGTTATTCAAGATACACACACATGTGCACATTCAAACATATCATAACAAAGTAAAGAAGAAATATTCAAGACGATTACTGTCCTCAATTATGTATTGATTACATGATTATAACTGATATTTAAAACTATCTTCTATTATTTGTAATCTATGTCCTTTGTCCTTAGCAAGCTCCTCAAGTAATCATTTTTTTAAAAACTTTATTTTATTGGTTCTTCTTAGTTATATATAGCAGTAGAATCCATTTTGATAAAATTATATAAGCATGAAATATATTGCTGATATGTGGAAGCTAAACCACATTAAAGTGGGAAAGGGAGGAGAAGAGGAAAAGTTCATTAGATTATACAAAAAGGAATGAAAAGAAGGGAGGGGGATGGGAATAGGAAAGACAGTAGAATAAATCTAACATAATTTTCTTATTTATACCCATATAAAAATACCTAAGTGGCCATCATTGTACCCACCCACGAGAATGAGGTCCTAATTAAAATAAGATAAATCCTATAGGAAATATATTTTAAAATTGTGTGTGCACTGAACATTGCAGATTTGTCTTTATTCCCTAAACAATACAGTATAATATATATTCACATAAAAAGACCAATATAATAGAGGAAGCAGGTGAGGGAAGGGAGGGAGAGGAAAGGGAATCATACTGGGGATTGAAGTAGAGCATATAATACTCAAGATATTGTTTTCAATTACTTAGAAGTAATCTAGAGATGATAGTTTAAGGTAAACAAGAGGATGTGCAAAGGTTATATGCAAGGCTGGGGTTGTAGCTCAGTGGTAGAGCATTTGCCTATGTGTAAGTCATAGTGTTTGATCCTCAGCACCACATTAAAAAACAAATAAATAAAATAAAGGTGTTGTGCCCATCTACAATTAAAAATATATTTTTAAAAGATCTAATTCCTAGGTCCTTGATCCACTTTGGGTTGAGTTTTGTACATGGTGAGAGATAGGGGCTTAATTTCATTTTGCTGCATATGGATTTCCAGTTTCCCAGCACCATTTTTTGAAAAGGCTATGTTCTCTCCAATATATCTTTTTGGCACCTTTGTCTAGTATGAGATAACTGTATTTATGTGGATTTTTTTCTGTGTCCTCTATTCTGTACCATTCATCTACAAGTCTATTTTGGTGCCAATACCATGCTGTTTTTGTTACCATTGCTCTGTAGTATAATTTAAGATCTGGTATAATGATGCCATCTGCTTCACTCTTCTTGCTAAGGATTGCTTTGGCTCTCATTTTTTCAGATGAAGGCCCAAATCTTCATCATGTTGGATTACCAATTTCCTTAATAAGGCTCCCATAGTGCAAGAAATAAAATCAAGAATCAATAAATGTGATGGATTCAAGCTAAAAAACTTCTCAGCAAAAGAAACAATCAGTGAGGTGAAGAAAGAGCCTATAGAATGGGAGCAAATTTTTACCACATACACATCAGATATAGCACTAATCTCTAGGATATATAAAGAACTCAAAAAACTTAACACCAAAAAAACCAAATAACCCAATCAATAAATTGACTAAGGAACTGAATAGACACTTCTCAGAAGATGATATACAATCAATTAACAAATATATGAAAAAATGTTCAACATCTCTAGCATTGAGAAATGAAAATCAAATCTACTCTAAGATTTCATCTCCCTCCAATCAGAATGGCAGCTATTAAGAACACAAACAACAATAATTGTTGGCAACGATGTGGGATATTACTCAGCATTAAAAGATAAATCATGGGAGACATTCAGGCAGCCAGCACAGAGATAGCATGGGAGGTAGCAGCACAGCTTGAGGAAGCTGCAGATAAGTTTTTCTATCTAAAAGGAAAAGATAGTGGTTAGGATATAGGATAACCTTAGCAAATATATAAATAGGGAATAAGCTTTCTAGAATACTGCTTAGCATTAAATTCTTAAAGTAATTTTGATGCCATTTAAAGAGATTTCGAGGAAACAAAGCTTACTTTAAAAATTTGAGAAAGAAAGAAGAAAAACATATTTGTAAATGGCAGATTGAGACAAAGCTTCTTTTTTAAAAAAAAAATCTTTATTTTTTTGTTGTTTATTTATTTTTTTTGTGGTGCTGTGATCAAACCCAGTGCCTCATATGTTTGAGGAAAGTGCTCTGCCACTAAGCCCCAGCCCCAGCCCCATAGAGACAAAGCTTCCTAATGGAGTGAAAAAAATAAATTAAAGAAGTTGTGTAAAGAGGACTGCAGACTCCCTAATAAAAACCTTTAGTTGAAGGGCAGCCTTATAAACTAACATAAAAGCAATTTAAACAGAGTCTAAACCTAAAGAATGAAGTTGTAGGTGGTGAAAAGCCATTTATAAGTACATTTATAAGCCATTTATAAGTACAGTGTAGGTGATAATTGGAAGGCTTTAAAAGGTTAAATTGAAGGTGGTTAAGAGACTTTCATGGTGGAAGAAAGATTGCATCATTCAAAGCCTAGTTAATCTTATTTCTTTGCTTTAAGAAACCTATGAAAATAGGAAATTGGGAGTAGTAGGATAAAAACAATTTGGAGAAAGAAGATTAGAAATTTGAAGTGGAAAACTTGAAAGACAGAAGTACAGGAAGGTGAAGAAAAGATAGAGAAGATGCAGGAAAACTAGAAGATTAAATATACTCCTTTGGAAGACAAGAATTTTAAACCCACAAAATAGGAAGCAAAAGAAAACTAGAAGACAGAAACAAGATAGAAAATGTCAAGTAATGGTATTTCAGATAGAAAATGCAAGAAGCTAAGACAACTATTGGATACAGACATTCAAGATAGAAAAAGGTAGACGAGAGAAATTTGAAGTAAAAAATATTGGATAAAATAGAAGAAAAAGGAAATGACTAGTAATTTTTTCAAAAAGCCCATCAATTTTGATTTCTGGTGGTGCAGAAATTAGAAGTATCAGATGAGGCTGTTAAAATTTGTAGATGTGAGCTAATTTAGAAAATGTTAAACTAGAAGAAAATTGGTTTAAAACTACATAATAAAAAAAAGTTAAGAGGACCGAAGTAATTCTAAAAACTAAGGCAGAATGCTTTTGGAAGAATTGAATTTAAAAGGTCTTAAAAGGGAGGGGAAACCTTTTTTTTTTTTTCTGTAGACTTTTTTCAGATAACATCTTCTGAGTCATCACCTGCCTGGCAGTATGATGGTCTAGATGCAGAGGGAATAGCTTGTTGGTGAATGACAAGTAAAGGCAGAAAAGATTCTGTCATGCCTCCATTGGGGACTAAGCATAACCCTGAGATCCTTACTACTGATGAAAATATTGTCTGCATATGCAGAAAAAAAGCAAATGAAAGCTACCAATTTAAAGTTTTATGGACTCTACCATTTAAAAATTATGGCTTATTAAGCTGTATTCACAAAAATGAATTGATGAGAAATGATGAAGATCAAATGCCCATCTCAAAACACTGCTTTTACAAAAGCAGAATAAAATGGACAGAAATGAAAATGATTGTATACACTACATTGTTCCCGAAGTAAAAGAAACTGAAATAATTGAGTGGGATTCAAGTGGATGTGAGAGGAGGCTGTGCTGTGTGCCAATCGTTCGTTTGCCTCAGACAGGTTTCTCTTCATTATCAGAAGAGTTGCTTCATTTCATCTGGGAGCAGAAAACAGCAGGCAGCTGTTCACAGATAAGTTTAACTTGTATCTGCAGTATTGCATGTTAGGGATAAGTGCTTATTTACAGGAGTGTTGAACGTGGTGCTCTTTCCTGACCCCTTCCTTAGGGGATTTCAGGATTGTGAGACATTTCCCATCTAGCCTTTTTAAATTGTGCCTTGTGCCTGTGCGCTTCCATGATGGGATGGTACACCTCACTCAGAGGCATTTGCACCTTAATTCCTTAAAATCCTCTTAAGTGATTAGTGCTTTAGTCATAATGCTTACTAAAAAAACAAAGGAAATATTTTTAACATTGAATCTATAAGACTCCAAAAGGGATAGCATAATATACTGTTAAGGTCAGCTATGTTATCTTGCTAAAATTTTCATGTTACCTTGCAATGCATATTGTGCATTAAATCATACAAATTAATAAATTATTTTATTAGAGGAAAAAAGAGAAATCATGGCATTTGAGTAAATGGATGGAATTGGAGAATATCATTCTAAGTGAAGTAGCCAATCCCCAAAAGCCAAAGGCCAAATGTTTTCTCTGATATATGGATGCTGATCTATAATGGGAGTGTTGGGGGGAGTATGGGAGGAATGGAGGAACTTTGGATAGGGCAAAGGGGAGGGAATGGATGAGAGGAGGCATGGGGGTAGGAAAGATGGTGGAATGAGATGGACATCATTACCCAAAGTACATATATGAATACACAAATGGTGTGACTCTACTTTGTGTACAACCAGAGAAATGAAAAATTGTGCTCTATATGTGTATTATGAATTGAAATGCATTTTGCTGTCATATATAACAAATTAGAATGAATAAATAAATTTTAAAAAGTAAAAAAATATTATATGCTAATTCTGCACCATTTTACTTAATAGACTTGAACAACTGTGGATTCTGGTATCTGAAGGGGAGGGAGGTCCTAGAACAAGTCCCCTGAGGAAACTGATGAATGACTGTATTTGTTTAAAGAACAAGGAAATAGCAATATAAAAATTGCAAAATATGTGTGCTTATTTATCTGTGGACCACACACCCAATAATTCTAGCTGAGTAATGTGTTTTGTATTTTTTTTAGACAAACCAGATGAACCTGTGGGAGAACTCACTCACAAATGCTGTGTTGCTTTCACTTCAACACTTGAGGGACAAATCAGCTTGGCCCTTCCTTAGTGCATCCTTCCAACACAGTTGTAGAGCATGAATACAAGAGCTGTTATTTCAAAATGCTTATAACTTTTTTTTTGTATACAGTTTTGCACTCATAATGTGCTCCAGCCTTTTTTTCAGTTGTAGATGAACACAATACCTTTATTTTATTTATTTATTTATTTATTTATTTATTTATTTATTTATTTATTTGATGCTGAGGATTGAACCCAGTTCCTCATACCTGCCAGATGAGTATACACTATCACTGAGCCATAACCCCTACCCTGTGCTCCGGCTTTTTGTATTGCCTTCACTGAAGACAGTTGAGTTGGTAGTTCAGCCATCAGAATGTCTGGGTGATAGATTATAAATGTCTAGGTTATAGGGAACCACAAAATAAGCCTTGCCCTCTGCAGAGGACTCAGATAAAAATAAAAACTAAGTATTAGAAAGAATAGGGAGGAAAAAGTTTGGATAACGAATTCCCCCAAGTTATTTTATTTCTGTTTTATTTGTGACATAAGCATGACACTTTGTGTAGAATTGCTCTTCTCTTATTTGGGTAAAATTGAATTAGTGTGATTATTTTAAACTGAGCACTCTTACAACACAATGTAAGAACTAAAACTGATAACATGACTATTCATTGAGTCTTTTACAATATCATGTGGAAATCTAACTTTAAAATTTTAAGTTATTATATATAACAGCAGAATGCATTACAATTCATATTACACATGTAGAGCACAATTTATCATATCTCTGGTTGTACACAAAGTAGAGTCATACTGTTTGTGTCTTCATACATGTATTTAGCAAAATGATAGAAACCTAACTTTTAACAAGAATGTGTACGTAGATGATATTTTTTTGATGATAATATCTGTTTTGTTTTATAGTTTATAATCTATCTCCATTTCATCTATTTTTTAAAAAAGTCACATTTCATTGTACTCTTCAGCTCTATATGCCCTCCTCCCACTCCACAATTAATACTAAATCTAAGATCTTGAGGGATTTGACCTAAACTTGAAGCATCCTATGGAAATGATTTGGACTCTGAATTTGGAGGACCAATCAATTGCCTGGATTCAGACCTAAATGGACTTTGGCAGTAATGTCACCAGAGAGACCCACTCTTCATTATCTCAAAGGACACCTTATATATCCATGTCTTTAGCATATTTTATGTTAAAGATATATAACCACCCAACAATAAAGGAAATAAGTTATGATATCTGTATTAGTTTCTAATCAGATTAACAAAATGCCTGAGGTAATTGACCTAAAAAGAAAAGAAGGTTGTTTTGACAACAATTTTAGAAGTTTCAGTACGTGATCAGGTGTGTCCATTGTGTTTTGGCTTCTAGAGGGTTTGCTCAATGGCAATAATGGTAGCTCATGGTGGAACAAAGCTGCTCACCTCATGGCCAGGAAACAAAGGAGATGAAGATGAAAGACCTGGAGCCCCACCATCCCCTGCAATAACATGTCCTAAGAAATTCTCACTATGTCTCTCCTCTTGAAGGTCCATGGTGCTTCCCAAGAGCACCATTCTGGGGACCAAGCTTTTAACATGTAGAACTTTTGAGGAACTTAATCCACAACACAGAGGTATTCTTCATTAAAGTCAGATTATAAAAACTTATTGTCTAGAAATACTTGTTTAAATAATTGAATTTCAGAGATCCACTTTAAAAGGTATTCTTTTTGTATTTGTATACAGACCAATTCTTTATATTCTAGTTAACCAATGAATTCTGTCTCATAAGTGCATTCTTTTGTTTTTACTTGGATAAGTTTGAGTAGTCACTGCAGACTAAAATTGATGGCATTCATACACAGAAAGTCCACATAAAGCAAAATACAGAGTTTCATGTACTTTTTTCTTAAAATTTATAAATATCAAAATGAGTGATTAGAAATAAAATAAAACATTAAGTGACTTTCCTAACACATTGGCTGTTACTTATTAGCATAAATTCTAATATATGTATCTTTTTTTATAATTTCACAACAAAAATTTTATATTTTTACAGAAAGTATGTATATATGCATATACATATGCACACATATATAAGTATATGTGTGTGTAGATATATATATATATACACATATAAAGTTTTTTTCTGTTTTTAAAGAAATATATAATAAGCTTCTATTTTTATTTTATTAGAGCATTATAATTATACATAGTATTTGGGCTTCAATTTGACAAAATAATTCCTGCAAGGTTGAAACTCAGTTTCAACCCCCATTCCCCCCACTCTTTTCCTTCCCTCCTCCCTTCCTCTACTCTCTCTCCTTTCCTCCACTAATTTTCCTTTCACTCCTCTATTTTTGATATTTTCACCTATATTTTCTACATATACATATAGGTGAAATTTTTCTCAGTACATGTATATATGTATATAACATGCTATTGTTAAATTCATTCCATATTTCTTCCCCCTTTCCTTCTTTCTTTCCTCTCTCTGGTTCTCCTCCTTCTACTCCGCTGATCTACCCTATATCTTTATGACATCTGATCCCTTTCACCACCACCTTCTTTGCCTTATTTTGCTGTGTTTTACACCTATGAGAGAAAATATTTGGCTGTTGATTTTCTGAGTTTGGCTTATTTAACTTAGCATGATTTTCTCCAGTGCCATCCACTTACTGGCAAATGCCATTATTTTATTCTTTATGCCTGAGAAGAAGTCCATTGTTTACATATACCACATTTTCTTGATTCATTTATCTACTGATGGACATCTGGGCTGATGCTATAAACATTAAAGTGGCTGTATCCCTATAGTACACTAATTTTAGTTCTTTGAGGTAAATACGAAGGAGTGGGATAGATGGGTCATATAGTGGTTCCATTCCTACTTTTTTGAGGAGTCTTCCAGAGTGGTTATACTCCCCAGCATTTATTATTGTTCACATTCTTGATAATTGCCATCCTGACTGTGCTGAGATGAAACCTTAGTGTAGTTTTGATTTGTATTTTCTTGATTGTTAGAGATGTTGAGTATTTTTTTTCCATATATATTTTGGCCACTTGTATTTTTTCTTTTGAAAAATTTCTGTTTAGCTCTTTGGCTTATTTATGAATTGATGTATTTGTATCTTTGGTGTTGAGTTTTTTTGAGTTATCTTTACCTTGTGGATAATAATCCCATGTCAGAGAAGTGACTGGCTTTTCTCACATTCTATAGGCTCTTTCTTCACTCCCTTAATTACTTACTTTGATGTGCCCAAGGTTTTTAATTTGATGGCATCCCACTTATTGGTTATCCCACTTATTATTATCTTCGTTTGATTTCTTGAGCTTTAGGGGTCTAATTGAGGAAGTCAGTGCCTTTACTTATATAATGGAGTGTCGAACCTATGTTTTGACCAGAAACTTCTTAAAGGACAAAGAAGAGAACAGAGAGGGCAAGTTAATCTGCTTTATATTTTTCCTTATATTAACAGATTTTACTTAAAGTTAATGTGAAATTTGTTGCCATATGTAGTGTTTAATAAAATAGATGATATAAGACAAGTAGTGTTTTAAGTAGAGCCATGCCCATGGTGACTCTATTTAAAGATTCATTAAAATAATAGATGAAGATTTCAGAGTACAATTTAGTTTGTTAAAAGGGCTGGATTCTAAAAGTTTGTACCTAATATCACAATAACTATTTTTAAATATTGTATTTTTTAGAGCTAAATTCTGCATTAAGTTTTGGAAGCATGAAATTACAACTTAATGATTTAGTGACATTTGGTGACAGCATTAATAGTAATTTTTTTACAGAAAAATATAACAAAATATCTCCATACTATTGAAATCTTTAAAGTCAGATCATGAAAATAATACAAGTATATAGTGTCAAAAGTCAAATAGTACCAAAAGATTTTTCTGGAAAATCATCCTTCCACAGCAATTTTGTGACCTGGACAAGACATTTAACTTCAGTTTCCCCATCTGTAAAATGAGAATAAAAATATGTGTAATTTACACAATATCTGTGAGGAATAAATGAATTAGTGCCTGAGAGTCCTGGCACCATGCTTGCCATAGTAGTCACTATGTACATTCAACCATTACTATTAGAATCCCAACCTCAGAGAGTGGAGTTAAATTTTTAAAACTTTGAAAGCATCTACATGATTTTACTCTCTAACTTTCTGAAGAGAACTTGGAATTATTTTCTGGAGGAATTGGTTGGGAATATTCACAAAACTTTCAAAGTGAAAGAAATAAGAGCCTGGATGGGCATTGGATTGCTTCTTTCAGAAGCAATTATAGAGAGGCAAATCATTGTTTCACACACACACACAAAAAAAAAAAAAAAAAAAAAAAAAAAACCTTCAGATATTTGCTCAATTCAATTAAGTTCCAGTATCATAAGCAACTTTTGAAGGTTTATATTGCAGTAACTAAAGTGGTGAACAGACAAGACATCAAAGATGGCACCAGTTAAATCCTAGGAGCCCTAGGATCCACACACATCTTTCATGTAAAGTGTTTTGGGTCCATGAAAAAGTCATAGGTTGCTGAGGATGGAATTTCAGGGTCAGAAAGTTCAGGAAAAACTCCATGTATTATTAGTATGGACACAAAAGAATAATGCAATTGCTTTGCCAATATTTTAATTTACAATGTATGGAGAAGTCATTGAGGCATTATTTACATTTTTAATCTCTCTGATGTCCTTAAGTTTCTTAATGCATTTATCAAACTCCACAAGAACAAAACTCTTATTTGTTGCATGCCATTGTCTCACTCAACTTCTACTCTAAAGTTTCATTTTCAATTTCTTAAATTTATTTTTACTTTTTTTATTTTGGCATTGATGATACTGGGGATTGATTCCTAGAGGTGCTTTATCACTGAGAGACACATGATTTTATTTTCTAATCCTTAAAAATATAATAAAAACATGTACTCTCTGTTGATCAAAGCCAGAAGCCTAAATTATCTGCCGTGAGCCCCAATCCTTGGATTACTGGGCTTTGTCTAGTTCTCCTCTGAGTTGTTCATGGGCACATCCCATTGCCTGAAATCCGCAGACTCAATTGTAAAACTTGAATTAGGATGCCATATTAAATACTGACTTTCCTAGGAACATAAATTGAGACTTGCAACCATGCCATACATGTCACACAGTGCCTGTCATGTATGGAAATCTAGAGATACTTTTGCCTTAATGAACAGTTCATATAGTTCTCAATATATTTAGCCTCCTTTCAACAATAAGCCCTTTACAGGCAGGGATTGAATTTTTAAATTCCAACCCTACCTTCTTTTCATGCTAGCTTGAAAATCAGACTTTGAGAACATCTGAACATTCTAGAGATTTAGATCATGTTGCAAAAGCAGCAGAGTTCTAGGCTTTTCCTTTTCTTTTTTTTTTTTTTTTTTTTGCATATAACTCTTTGGACAAAAAAGCACATGTATACAGCTCATGCCAGCAGGTTAGGTCCATAGTACTATTCAGGAAAGCACTCTAACACCCACTGGCAAGCACCCCCATGGAGCTTTCTCCTTTAGTTTTTAAGTTACTTTATAAGTCTCATTTTAATTTTTGACTAAATGTAGGTGGGATGGAATTATAGAATATATAAGTTTTGGAGCCCTGGAGACACTCTGTAACAATTGATAGCAATGACAGCACAAAAAAGACCCAACATTGCCACCTGCCCCAGAAGGCCTACCAGACACAGTGCTCCCCCCGCCCGCCCCCCACAGTGATCTCAGAGTGCACACTAGCACAGTGTCCCTGGCTTGGTCAGTCTCCTGTTCAACTTCACACAGGAATACATCACGTTTTACTCTATTGCACTTGACTTTGATATGGAAAATGCACCTAAATAGTATTTTTAAAGCAAAACTTCCCACATGTAGATGTGAATACTTTTTTATCTTATTCATTCAACCATATGAAGCTATGATGACTGAAAAAGCAGAAAGTAGAAAACAACAACAACAACAAAAGCCCACTACCTTTCTTTTCTCCATAAAAATGCTTCTGAGAATAATTAAGCTTGTAAAAGCCTTGAATTACAGACTGATGACAAAAAATTATGAGATTGGAATAGCTCTAATTAGATCATTTATAAGATATTTTCTTTATTCTTTCTCATGTGCTTTTAGCTGGTGGGGAGTTCATTTCAACTGAAATGAACTGATAAAAAAGAAATAAGCAGTATCCAGCTCTTGCCAAGAGCATCTCTGGAACAGAGATGTTATCCATGGAAGGCAGGCTTTTTTTTTCTTTTATTTAATTGATTTTATTTTTTAAATATACAACAGCAGAATGCATTACAATTCTTATTAGACATATAGAGCACAATTTTTCATATCTTTTTATATAAAGTATGTTCACACCACTTCGTGTCTTTATACATGTACTCTGGGTTTTTTTTGCATTACAATTCTTATTACACATATTTACCACAATTTTTCATATCTCTGTATATAAAGTAGGTTGACACCCAATTCAAGTCTTCATACATGTACTTTGGATAATGATGCCCATTACATTCCACCATCCTTGCTAATCCCCTGCCTCCTCCCTTTCCCTCCCTCCTGTCTTCCCTATCTAGAATTCATCTAATCCTCCTGTTTCCCCTCCCTATCCCACTATGAATCAGCCTCCTTATATCAAAGAAAACATTTGGCATTTGATTTTGGGGGGATTGTCTAACTTTACTTAGCATTATCTTTTCCAGTGCCATCCATTTGTCTGCAAATGCCATGATTTTATTCTCTTTTATTGATGAGTAAAATTTCATTGTGTATATATGCCACATTTTTTTATCCATTCATCCATTGAAGAGCATCTAGGTTGGCTCCACAGTTTAGCTATAGTGAATTGGGCTGCTGTAAACATTGATTTGGCTGTGTCCCTGTAGTATGCTGTTTTTAAGTCCTTTGGGTATAGTCTGAGGAGAGAGATAGCTGGGTCAAATGGTGGCTCCATTCCCAGATTTCCAAGGAATCTTCATACTGCTTTCCATATTGGCTGCACCAATTTGCAGTCCCACCAGCAATGTGTGAGTGTACTTTTTTCCCCACATCCTCGCCAACACTTGTTGTTGTTTGTATTCTTGATAACTGCCATTCTGACTGGAGTGAGATGTTATCTTAGAGTAGTTTTGATTTGCGTTTCTCTGATTGCTAGAGATGATGAGCATTTTTTCATATATTTGTTGATTTATTGTATATCCTCTTCTGAGAAACGTGTGTTCAGGTCCTTGGCCCATTTATTGATTGGGTTATTTGTTTTTTTGGTGTTTAGCTTTTTGAGTTCTTTATATACCCTAGAGATTAGTGCTCTCTCTACTGTGTGAGGGGTAAAAATTTGCTCCCAGGATGTAGGCTCTCTGTTCACCTCACAGATTGTTTCTTTTGCTGAGAAGAAACTTTTTAGTTTGAATCCATCCCATTTTTTGATTCTTGGTTTTAATTCTTGCATTATAGGAGTCTTATTAAGGAAGTTGGGGCCTAATCCCACATGATGAAGATTAGGGCCTACTTTTTCTTCTATTAGACGCAGAGTCTCTGGTTTAATTCCTAGGTCCTTGATCCATTTTGAGTTAACTTTTGTGCATGGTGAGAGATATGGATTTGATTTCATTTTGTTGCATACGGGTTTCCAGTTTTCCCAGCACCATTTGTTGAAGATGCTATCTTTTCTCCAGTGCATGTTTTGGCATCTTTGTCTAATATAAGATAATTGTAATTTTGTGGGTTAGTCTCTGTCCTCTATTCTGTAGCATTAGTCTACCAGTCTGTTTTGTGTCATTACCATGCTGTTTTTGTTACTCTTGCTCTGTAGTATAGTTTAAGTTCTGGTATAATGATGCCACGTGCTTCACTGGAAGGCAGGCTTTTTATATGTTGAAGTCTGGGTAAAGTATCATGGTGTTATTAAGAAAGCAACCTGTAATGTGGAGATTCTTTAAAAGAGTAGGAAATTAAACCACCATATGACCCAGCTATTCCTTGGTATTTGTCCAAAAGTACTAAAATTGGCTTAGTATAGTAATACATGTACACCAATTTTTATGGCAGCAAAATTCATAATAGCCAAGTTATGGAACCAGTCAAGGTGCTTGTTAACAGATGAATGGATAAAGAAAATGCAGTTTACATACACAATGTAGTTTTACCCAGCCATAAAGAACAATGAAATTATGTCATTTTCTTGTAAATGAATGGAACTGGAGACACCATCCTAAGTGAAATAAGCCACACTTAAAATCAAGGCTCAAATGTATTCTTTCATATGTAGAAGCTAGTGAGGCTAAAAGGGGATGAAAATAGAAAAGAGACTACAGAGTTGAGGAAGGGGATGGAGAGCGAGTCCTGGAAGGAAATGAAGTTCACCAAACCAAGCTATGTCAATTGTATGAGTATACCACAATAAATCCTGCATCTATATATAATTATGATCACAAATTAATAACAACAACAGCAACAACAATATTAATAATAAAAGGGAGACCAGGAGAGTAGAGCAACAGGGTCAGGGAGAGAGAGTTGGAGAAAGGGAAGGTACTAGAAAGTGAGATCTATCAAATTTAGTTTTGTGCATGTATTAATATGGCATAATGAATCCCACTAATAAATATAATTATAATATACCAATTTAAAAAAAATAAAGAAAAAGCAACTTGGGAGGAGTGAGAAGGTAGCTGTCAGGTAACAATGGCTCAGAAGCCAGCTAAAGCCTGATCTGGTCCCCATTCCAGGGAATTTTGGAAAGGTCATCCAATCCCTCTGCTCTTCAGGGTCTCCTTCAGAAATCATGTGGGTATAAATACTCTGCCTAAATACTCTGCCAGATCCCTGTTGTCATCATGGGAAGCTTGACATAATATACTGTGTATACTTCCCACTGTACCCATTAGACTTCAGGAGCCTTGGATTTGGCCCTGTCCTGACACTGCATCTCTGCATGATTACTTATATTACCAAAAATTCCATATAGAATGATTCCTTGGGAAACCATCTTTGTGAAGGTATTCATTGATTATTGGATTTATCTGCCAATGGTTAATGTATCTCAAAATTAACAAATATTAATCAGCAAAAAATAATGTTTCCAATTTCATGTGTCAAAAAAATATATTTTTCCTGAGATACAGTCCCATTGTAAAGCTTGTTTCTCTTATTTAGTTACAAATGAAAACAATCTCAAGGTTGAAGTCTTTGACAGCAGTCTTGAGAAATCAATTCTATCTCATTTTATCACATTACTCATTTAACATTTTATTTTTAAAGAATTTTAAATTGGGCTGGGGTTGTGGCTCAAGTGGTAACGCGCTCGCCTGGCATGCACAGGGAGCTGGGTTCAATCCTCAGCATCACATAAAATAAAAAATAAAAAAAGATGTTGTGTCCACTGAAAACTGAAAAATAAATATTAAAAATTCTCTCTCTCTCTCTCCCTCTCTCTCTCACTCTCTCCTCTCTCTCTCTCTTAAAAAAATTTTTAAAAAGAATTATAAATTGACAAGAGGTTGTAATATTAGAACAGAGAGACTCCGAGTATTCTTCCCCCAGCTTTCTCAAAAGATCACATTATATAACAATACCACACTATCAAATCAGGAAATTGACATTGGTGCAGAATATGTGATCATGTTATTTTATAACTATGTCAGCACCATCATAATCAACATACAAATCTGCCCCAGAGCCCCAAAGATCTATCTCCTGCCCCTTTATAGAAGCACACAATCTCTTCCCCATCCCAGTCTTCATCCTCCATCTATAAAGCCCAGAAAACACTTACAACTTATCTCTTTTTGTTATTTTGTTACTCCAAGAATGTAATACAGCCAGACACGGTGGCATATGACTGTAATCCCAGTGGCTCAGGAAGCTGAGGCAGGAGGATCTGAAGTTTAAAGCCAACCTCAGCAAAAGCAAGGTGCTAAGCAACTCAGTGAGACCCTTTTTCTAAATAAAATACAAAATAGGGCTTGGGATATGGCTCAGTGGTCAAGTGCCCCTGAGTTCAATCCCCAGGACCAAAAAAAAAAAAAAAAAAGGTAATACATAAAATGAGAGAGACCATTCTTTTTCTCACTGACACATGTGAAAGAGCTGTTTTTTTGGTTACTGGGGTTGAACCCAAGTGGGCTTAACCATTGAGCCACATCATCCCCAGCCCTTTTATTTTATATTTTGAGACAGGGTCTCACTAAGTTGCTGAGACTGGCCTTGAATTTGTCAGCCTCCTGTGTCAGCCTCTTGATCTGCAGGGGTTAGAGGTGTGTGCCATCAAGCCCAGCACACATGATAGCATTTTTAAAATGTTGTCTTGACCCAGTTTGAGGTCCTGGCCAGAGGCTGATCCATTTCCCTTCCCGAATACACAATTTAGTCCACAATCAGCCTTCACCCTTTGTGGCCTTTCACACTCTGGGCTACTATTTTCCTTATCACTCCAGGACCAGGTACCAGACAACAAGGGACAGCCCTTATGCCCCAGAGCCCTCTGGCATTATTCAAACTTGTCCTAAATCAGCTTCCTCCACTTCATCTGTTCTCTCCCATGAAAGCCACATAAAGGAGCTTGGCCATTTCCCCTTTCTTCCTCTGCATGGACACCTCACACTAGGGGAATCCTGAATGGCCCCTGGTGCAGCATGCCCCATCCCTCACAAGTCTGTGAATAAAAGAAGTATCCCTCAATGGCAGTCTTCTCCTGAACCATTGGCCCTCCCACACCTCAGCAGTCACAAAACCTGTTAAAACACAGACACATCTTTATAAAGAGACCCACTGAAACCTGGCACTGATACAACTCAACAGTCCAAAAAGCCCATTTAACCCAGGTTAAGAGCCCAGGAATGCAATATTGAGATTGGTGAGTTAAAATATGGAATCTGGCGTATGAACAGTGAGGCGTTTAGAATGCAACACAAAAGAAGGTATATTTACAGAAAGAGTTAATTAATGAGACCTAATTCCTAGTCTGTCTTATGGTAATACTTATTGCATATTAATTATATATGACAAGCTTTATAAGTACTGTCATTTAATCCTTTCGACAGGCACATGTGTTTAGAGTTATTTTATCCTTTCAAAGTTGAGGAACAGGAGATTTAAGTAATTGCTTACACTCAAATGAATCTTAATACATAGCCAAACTTTCAATTGAAAACTGCCTGATCCTTGCCATTTTTATAATGCAAACTAATTCTTCTAGACTTCTGCAGACATTTTTGAAAACTATCCAAGAGTTTATGAATTGAGGATGTTTCACATTAATTAGATGAATATGAAAAGAATCCTAAAAATATTCAGAAATTTAAGTTGCTAGAGAGAAGAAATTACAAAATATGCTGGGTTTCACACAGATAAAGTCATCTGATCCTTAACGAAGGTGCCAAAAACACACATTAGAGCAAAAATAGCCTTTTTTTAAAAAAATAGTGCTGAGAAAACTGGTTGTTCATAGGTAGAAGAATGAGAGTAGACTTATTTCTCACCCTGCACAATAATCAATTACAAATGGATCAAAGACCATGGAATTAGACCAGAAACTATATCCTAGAAGAAAATGTAGGGTCAACATTCCAGCCTATAGGCAGAGGCAACAATTTTCTCAATTGGACCACTGAAGCTAGGGAAATAATGCCAAAAGTTAATAAATGGGATGATATCACATTAAAAATTTTCTGCAAAGCAAAGGAAACATTTAAGAATATGAAGAGAACCTATAGACTGGGAGAAAATCTTTGCTAGCTACTCTTCTGACAGAGGATTAATATTTAGAAAATATAAAGAACTCAATAAACTTAATACCAAATAACCCCCACAAATAACCCAATTATTAAATGGGCAAATGATGGAACAAGTATTTCTCTTTTTATTTATTTGTTTATTGGTTCTAATCAGTTATACATGACAGTAGAAAGCTCTTTGATTTATTGTTTACAAATGGAGCAGAATTTTTCACTTCTCTGATTGTGTATGAAGTAGAGTTACACCATTCATGCAATCATACATGTACCTAGGGTAATGATGTCTCTCTCATTCCACCATCTTTCCTACTCCTTTGCCCTCTTCCCATCCAAAGTTCTTCCACTTATCCCATGCAACCCCCCATATGGATTAGCATCCACTTATCAGAAAAATATTTGACCCCTGTTTTTTTGAGATTGGCTTATTTGACTTAGCATGATATTCTCCAACTCCATCCATTTACCTGAAAATGCCATCATTTTATTCTCTTTTTTTTTTTTTTTTTTTTTTTGCATTTTATTTATTTATTTATTTATTTTTTTTCCCACTCTTTTTTTTTTTTTATTGGTCGTTCATAACATTACATAGTTCATAATACATCATATTACACAGTTTGATTCACGTGGATTATGAACTCCCCCTTTTACCCCATATACAAATTGCTGTATCATATCAGTTTCCCTTCCATTGCTTGACATATTGCCTTTCTAGTGTCTGATGTATTCTGCTGTCTGTCCTATTCTCTACTGTCCCCCCTCCCCTCCCCTCCCCTCCCCTCCCCTTTTCTTTCTCTACCCCTTCTACTGTAAATCATTTCTTCCATTTGTATTATCTTGTCTTGCCCCTCCTTTCCTCTTATATGACATTTTGTATAACCCTGAGGATCGCCTTCCATTTCCATGCAATTTCCCTTCTCACTCCCTTTCCCTCCCACCTCTCATCCCTGTTTAATGTAAATCTTCTTCTCAAGCTCTTCGTCCCTACCCTGTCCTTGTTTACTCCCCTTATATCAAAGGAGTCATTTGGTATTTGTTTTTTAAAGATTGACTAGCTTCACTTAGCATAATCTGCTCTAATGCCATCCATTTTCCTCCAAATTCTATGATTTTGTCATTTTTTAATGCAGAATAATACTCCATAGTATATAAATGCCACATTTTTTTTATCCATTCATCTATTGAAGGGCATCTAGGCTGGTTCCACAGTCTTGCTATCGTGAATTGAGCTGCTATGAACATCGATGTAGCAGTGTCCCTGTAGCATGCTCTTGTTAGGGCTTTAGGGAATAGACCGAGAAGGGGAATAGCTGGGTCAAATGGTGGTTCCATTCCCAGCTTTCCGAGAAATCTCCATACTGCTTTCCAAATTGGCTGCACCAATTTGCAGTCCCACCAGCAATGAACAAGAGTGCCCTTTTCCCCACATCCTCTCCAGCACTTATTGTTGTTTGACTTCCTAATGGCTGCCAGTCTTACTGGAGTGAGATGGTATCTTAGGGTAGTTTTGATTTGCATTTCTCTGACTGCTAGCGATGGTGAGCATTTTTTCATGTACTTGTTGATTGATTGTATGTCCTCCTCTGAGAAGTGTCTATTCAGGTCCTTGGCCCATTTATTGATTGGGTTATTTGTTATCTTATTGTCTAATTTTTTGAGTTCTTTGTATATTCTGGTTATTAGGGCTCTATCTGAAGTGTGTGGAGTAAAGATTTGTTCCCAGGATGTAGGCTCCCTGTTTATCTCTCTTATTGTTTCTTTTGCTGAGAAAAAACTTTTTAGTTTGAGTAAGTCCCATTTGTTGATTCTATTTGTTAACTCTAGCGCTATGGGTGTCCTATTGAGGAATTTGGAGCCCGACCCCACAGCATGTAGGTCGTAGCCAACTTTTTCTTCTATCAGATGCCATGTCTCTGATTTAATATCAAGCTCCTTGATCCATTTTGAGTTAACTTTTGTGCACGGGGAGAGATAGGGATTCAGATTCATTTTGGTGCAAATGGATTTCCAGTTTTCCCAGCACCATTTGTTGAAGATGCTATCTTTCCTCCATTGCATGCTTTTAGCCCCTTTATCAAAAATAAGATAGTTGTAGTTTTGTGGATTGGTTACTGTGTCCTCTATTCTGTACCATTGGTCCACCCGCCTGTTTTGGTACCAGTACCATGCTGTTTTTGTTACTATTGCTCTGTAGTATAGTTTGAAGTCTGGTATCGCTATACCGCCTGATTCACACTTCCTGCTTAGTATTGTTTTTGCTATTCTGGGTCTTTTATTATTCCATATGAATTTCATGATTCTTTTATCGATTTCTGCAAGATATGCTGTTGGGATTTTGATTGGCATTGCATTGAACTTATATAGGACTTTTGGTAATATCGCCATTTTGATGATGTTAGTTCTGCCTATCCATGAGCAGGGTATATTTTTCCATCTTCTAAGGTCTTCTTCTATATCTTTCTTTAGGGTTCTGTAATTTTCATTGTATAAATCTTTCACCTCTTTTGTTAGGTTGATTCCCAAGTATTTTATTTTTTGGGGGGATATTGTGAATGGAGTAGTTGTCCTCATTTCCGTTTCGGAGGATTTGTTGCTGATATACAGGAATGCCTTTGATTTATGCGTGTTGATCTTATATCCTGCCACTTTGCTGAATTCATTTATTAGCTCTAATAGCTTCTTTGTAGACCCTTTTGGGTCTGCTAGGTATAGAATCATATCATCTGCAAATAGTGATAATTTAAGTTCTTCTTTTCCTATTTTTATGCCTTTAATTTCTTTCGTCTGCCTTATTGCTCTGGCCAGTGTTTCGAGGACTATGTTGAACAGAAGTGGTGAGAGAGGGCATCCCTGTATTCTCTTTTAATGATTAGTAATGTTTTATTGTGTATATATACCACAGTTTCTTTATCCATTCATCTATTGAAGGGCATTTAGGTTGGTTCCACAGTTTAACAATTGTGAATTGTGCTGTTATAAACATTGAAGTGGCTATATTACTATATACGTTGTTTTTAAGTCTTAGGGTATAGACCGAGGAGTGGGATAACTGGGTCAAATGGTGGTTCCATTCCAAGTTTTCTAAGGAATCTTCATACTGATTTCCATAATGGTTGCACTGATTTGCAGTCCCACCAGCAATGTATGAGTGTGCCTTTTCTCCCACATCCTCACCAACACTTATTGTTGCTTGTATTCTTGATAATTGCCATTCTGAATGGATTGAGATGAAATCTTAGTTTTGGGGTTTTTTTGCACTTCTCTAATTACTAGAGATGCTGAAAATTTTTTTCATATATTTGTTGATTGATTGTATTTCTTCTTCTGAAAAGTATCTGTTCAGCTCCTTAGCTCATTTATTGATAGGGTTGTTTAAATAATCATTTCTTAAAAGAAGAAATATAAATGGCCAACAAATACATAAAAAATGTTCAATATCACTAGCAATTATGGCAATGCAAATCAAAATTACATTGAGGGGGCTGGCACTCTAGCTCAATTGGTAGAGTGCCTCGAATGCAGAAGGCCCTTGGTTCAATCCCCAGCACCACCACCAAAACAAACAACAACAACAACAAAAAAAACCTACATTGAGATTCCATCTTACCTAGTTAGAATGGCAATCATCAAGAAGGACTAATAATAAATGCTGGTGAGGATGTGGGGAAAAAGGAACTTATTTTACATTTTTGGTAGTATTGTAAATTTGTACAACCACTATGACCCTGCTATGAGTAATACAGTCATCATACCTTAGTGACAAATGCATAGCATGTTTATAGCAGCCCAATTCATAACAGTCAAATTATGGAATCAGCCTATGTGTTCATCAGGGATGAATTGATAAAGAAAATGTGGTATACATAGCCAAAGGAGTTTTACTTAGCCATAAAGAAGAATCAAATTATGTCATTTGCTGATAAATAGATAGAACTTGAGAACATTATGCTAACCAAAAAAAGCCAAATTCAGAAAGTCAAGGGTTTTATGTTTTCTCTCATATGTGGAAGATAGAGAAGAAAAAGGAAAAGAAAGTTTGGGGAAATCTCACAAAAACCAAAGGAATATCAGCTGAGTAAAGAGATTAAGGGGAGGAAGGAGGCAAGAGAAAAAGGAAATACTAGAGAATGATATTGGTCAAATTATATTGTTATATTGTGTCTATTTCAAATATATAGCAACAAATCACACCACTATAATGCATCAATAAAAATATGAAAAATGTGCTTTTTTGGAGAAATAAAAGACCTGCATATCTTCAAAGACATGAAAAGGACTTGAAGTTCATATCTGTGTCCAGTACGTTAGAACTTTACTGATTTGTATCAAGAATAGAAGGCTCTGAGGGCTGGGAATGTGGCTCAAGCAGTAGCGCGCTTGCCTGGCATGCGTGTGGGCCCGGTTCTATCCTCAGCGCTCTTTCTTTCTTTCTTTCTTTCTTTCTTTCTTTCTTTCTTTCTTTCTTTCTTTCTTTCTCTCTCTCTCTCTCTCTCTCTCTCTCTCTCTCTCTCTCTCTCTTAAAAAAAAAAAAAGAATAGAAGGCTCTGAAGTTCCAGGGGGAAGGTAGGAAACCTTCTCTCTATGGAGTTATTTTTCTTGAAAATGCCAGGTGTTTACTCAAAGCATGAAAATTATTTAGAGTACTGTATTCTTGAGTGATAAATCACTGTAATGAAATAATTTTAAAATTGTCATCATTCTGGCAATCTGAAAAAGTATTTGAATAGTTTAGACATTTTACTAAAAATCTACCTAAATAACTTTCAGATCCCTTAGTAAACAATTTTTAATAAAACAGCATTTTAAAATATTTTCCATGTGCCTTAAGTCAAATTTCAAAATCAATCAAAATTCATTGCTTGAATTTTACATTTATGTATTCTGGTTGGAGTTCATGGACTCTGAACAAGTAAGCATTATTTTGAATATTTTCAATGACTCTAATATATAGTGTCACATAAATAAGGAAAAAGTTGTCTTTACAGAGCTGCTTAGAAGTTTGGAGTGTGAAAAACATGGCACTTTGGCACTCAAAAGCAATTCTCAAATGAACACTTGCATTAAATGCTTACATTCAAGAAAAACAGAACTGTTGATTAAGAAATGTGGAACTTTACAAAACAATAGATGAATAGATCAATAAAATGTGGTACATATTCACAATGGGGTTTTATTCCACCATAAAGAAAAATGAAATTATTTAATTTTCAGGAAAATGGATGGAAATAGAGAACATTTTGTTAAGCAAAATAAACCAAACTCTGGGGGTTAAGGGTCATGTGTTTTCTCTCATATATGGAAGCTAGAGAGAAAAAACGAAAAGAAAGATGTGGGAGTAGGGATCTAATGAAAATTAAAGGTAGATCAGTAAAGGAAAGAGACCAGAAAATGGGAGGAGGGAATGGAGAGGAGAAGGGCTGGGGAGTGATTGGGTTAATTTATATTATTATATTATATGCATGTATGAATATAAAACAACAAATCCTACCATTATGTACAACTATAATGCACCAATAAAAATATGGGGATAAGTTTTGAGCATCAGGGTTATCTATCAACTGACGAAAAGATTTAAGTATGTTCACTATGCTTCTGACACACATACACATCACCTGCACATATACATACAAAAGGCACATCACATGAGCTGGGGCTGTAGCTTAGTAGTAGAGCTCCTGCCTTGCAAATGTGAGGCATTTGGTTCCATCCTCAGTACCACATTAAAAAAAAAATAAAGATATTGTGTCCATCTACAAGTAAAAAAAAAAAAAAGGCACATCACAGCACGAGAATTTTTCAGCCTACTCTATTCTGTTGGATGCTTTAAGGGCATAAATTATTTTGATTTTTAAAAATACACTTTTAAATTGGAGAAAATCTTAGACTTACAAAAGAGTAGTAAAAAAAATCAACTTTGCATATATTTCTTACCTCAGTTTCTTATGTTATCTCTCTTTGACAATCTTTGTCAAAATTAAGAAAGAAACATTAGTATATTACTATCAATTTAACTGCAGGCTTGATTTAGATTTTGATAGTTTACCAGATTTCCATTGTTTTTTTTTTTTTTTTGTCGGTATCATGATCTAATCCACAGTACCTTCGAATTTAGTGTTTTGCAATTTTAAAAAAAGATTTATGTCCATGGAATCTTGATCTGTGTTCTATTCCTGCCACTTTCAACCAATTTATGTTTGAACTTGCCAGTTATAGCTTTAGAATATTATGATGAGGAAAACATGACTCATAACAGTAATGATAGTTTATTTTTAGCAAATCTTTTTTCCCTGAAACATTTTCAATGTAGCTGAGATTTTTTTTTTAATGTGGATGCCAAATTTTTAGAAGACTGGAAGATAATGAGGCATCTCACTAATACTTAGGCTAGGTAATATGTATAAGAGATTAGCCAATGATTTTTGAAGGGCTTATGTTTTCATAATTCCAAATGTAAAGCTAGCATGTCACATTCTTTCTTGCCACATAGAACTCTTTTCTTTGAAGGTGCATCCATATCTATAAATAATTCAATTTACAAAGGTATATTTTTCTTTTTTTGAGCAATAGAAATGTTAATTAGCTTGTTTGTGGTAAGGTATATTTTTCTAGTGAAAACTTAAAATGCTTAAGTTGTAGTGGCACATTGTACAATAAATCAAAGAAATACAATACTCTAAAGTTCCAGCTCCCAATTAGGAAAGCAGTATGGAGATTCCTGGGAAAGCTGGGAATGGAACCACCATTTGACCCAGCTATTGCCCTTCTTGGACTATTGCCTGAAGACCTTAAAAGAGCATACTATAGGGATACTGCTACATCGATGTTCATAGCAGCACAATTCACAATAGCTAGACTGTGGAACCAACTTAGATGCCCTTCAATATATGAATGGATTAAAAATGTGGCATTTATACACAATGGAGTATTACTCAGCACTAAAAAATGACAAAATCATGGAATTTACAGGGAAATGGATGGCACTAGAGCAGATTATGCTAAGTGAAGCTAGCCAAACCCTAAAAAAACAAATGCCAAATGTCTTCTTTGGTATAAGGAGAGCAACTAAAAACAGAGCAGGGAGGAAGAGCATGAGAAAAAGATTAACATTAAACAGGGACGAGAGGTGGGAGGGAAAGGGAGAGAGAAGGGAAATTGCATGGAAATGGAAGGAGACCCTCATTGTTATACAAAATTACATATAAGAGGATGTGAGGGGAAAGGGGAAAAAATCAAGGGAGAGAAATGAATTACAGTAGATGGGGTAGAGAGAGAAGATGGGAGGGGAGGGGAGGGGGGATAGTAGAGGATAGGAAAGGTAGCAGAATACAACAGTCACTAGTATGGCAATATGTAAAAACGTGGATGTGTAACCGATGTGATTCTGCAATCTGTATACAGGGTAAAAATAGGAGTTCATGACCCACTTGAATCAAATGTATGAAATATGATATGTCAAGAGCTTTGTAATGTTTTGAACAACCAATAAAAATAAAATAAAGTTCCAGCTCTCCAATTCCTCTGCCCTTCACCTCTGACTGTGCATCACATTTCTTTCTCTCCTAACCAATTTCCTTTAAAAGTTCATATTTATTATTTTTCATCTGGCAGCATCTTTGCTTTAAACTTACTTTCTTTATCTAAGAAGTCACTTTTGTGTCATAGATCCTGCCTTTAAGTCCATATTCATAATAGTAAAACAAGCTCACAAATGTAACATCTTATTCATTAGGAAAATGTCTTTTAAAAGTATATACGTCTAATTTTCCAATAGAATATTGACAATTTTTAATATGGAAGTTCCATTTGTCATTATATTTTTAAATGGCCTGATCAAATAATAAGAAATACAAGAAATATTTCACTAGTATCATTTCAATTCTTTGAATACAGATTCTGCTTTATTCTTTTTTCTTTCCTAGAAAAAAAGAAATTTTGAGCATTTCCTGCATGTCTCTTGTGATTTTATTGATTTTCCTCTATGCTTATTTTGACTTTATGATTCATTTTAGATATTTTCTATTAATCTGCCTTGTTTTTCAATAATCTGATAAAAAACTCCTTAAATTCATCTATTATTATAATTTCAGATATTAGACTTTTCAGTTCTAAAATAACTATTTGATTTTTATAAATTCCAGTTAAATTTTTTTCTATTTTTTTTCTATTTCTTGAATATATTGATCACTTGTGTTGAAATTCTTGTCTACACAGTCCATAGCTGGGCTACCCTGTGACTGTTTCTCATGGATCTTCTTTATCAATTATATTGTCTCTCCTTTTAACATGTTTGCATTCTGAAAAACTTGCCACAGTCACATTTAACTTTCAATAACATTTACATAATTGTAACAGAGGTTGATAGAGCATTTATAATGTGAAATTTTCTTTAAAAATCTGCAACAGAGTTCTCTTTCCCCTATGGCACTGGGAAGATATTTAAATTTACTTTCTTTTTAGATAGACATTTAGTTACATCCAGAAAAATTTCATTTGGTCAGGGTTGTTTTGCAATTTAGCTGGATTTAATGAAGTTTGTTACACTCTGGTTCACCTCTGCTCCTGAGGGGCAGTTCCTTCTGGGAGGGTCTTCCCAAAATGTTGATGGAAAACCCACTTATTTTTTCCCCATTCATTCTTGAAATAATCAGCCAACAGCCTCAAAATTCCACATACCCTACATCCATAGGAAAAAAAAAACCCCACTTCTAAGTCCATAGAAGGCCAGATGTTTGTTTCAAGGCCTTCAGGTCCACCATTCTTATTTCTCTCCCGGGCAGATATCCCCCTACACCGCTTCACCCGAGGTCCTTCTGTCATAGCAGCAGGTATCCTCAGGCGCAAAGCAAGATCATATCCTCAGTGTCATATCACACTTCCCTTCAGGGCTCTCATCTCAGGCACATGCCACTGTAGGTCATCACTTCCTAAAATCTCAAGATTCCTGAGATCTTATTCTGCCTTTGAGCAGTTTTTCCACAAGTATTTTACTTTCTGTTCAGAATTTGCAAATTCTTCTGAGGAAAACCAGTATAAAGAAAAAATGTATTCATGACATCTTTAAATGGTGAAGAAGAGTTTATTTAGGACCATTGTCAAGATTATCACATCAGGGGAGAGAGCTGAGCTCAGCTCCAAGTACAGAAAAGAGAGCTGGGGCTGTAGAGCCAACAGGCAGAGTAAGGGAGCCCATGGATGAGAAATTACCAAGAGCAGATGCCAAGGACAGTAAAGTTCTTGCTAATCTGAGTTATTAGGATTCTTACTGAAGGCAGAACAGGGTGATCAGTATTGAGCAGGGCAATTCTTGGTAAACTGATGTGCAGGATTCTTGGTAAAACTGGGCTAAACAGGTTGAAGACAGATTGGAGCTGAGGTCAAGGGCTAGTCCAGAGAGGATTTAGAGAAGCCTGATTGAAGTCTGGTTGAAGTGGGAGTCTTGGACAGTCTTTAGTTATGTGTTTAAGGTCCTGAAGATGCCAGTTATCAGAATTTAGCCCCATGCTGAGAGCTTTGTGAGTATTCTGTTCCCTACCAGTTGTCCTTGCTCTTCAGTCATTGCTCAGCTCTAAAACACTCATGGAAAGAAGAAGAGCTGGCCCTCAGCTCCCTCTAGAATGGCTGTCCCTTATTGAGATTGTGCTTCTCCTGATCTTTGTGTCCTCTATAGTTTATGAATACATTTAAAAATACATTCCTTGCACTGTCTACCTCTACTGCTTGTTCCAGCTTCTGTCAAGGTGCCAGTGCTGTGCTGGGATGTATACTATGGGCCAGAAGAGTCCTCTCAGATTCATCAATAAACTTTCAACTTTAATCCCTAACACTGAACCTGTCTTCTTTTCATGAAATCCAGTGATCCATTTCAATAATCTGTAGCTACTAGTTATTTTCAAAAGCAAAAACAAATTTCTTTCCATTTTCTCTAAGTGTCTCTGTGTCTTTAAATGAGGTAATTTAGGTCTAGTTTCATTTCCATCATGGGCATAGGAACATCATTTTACTAGTCTCTGTGACATTGCATCCTTCATGGATTTTCAGATTGAGATTTTTATTGGATATATATATATATATATATATATATATATATATATATATATATATGTTATTATTTACAGATTCTTATGAGATGTGACAAACAACATTGCTTTCCTTTGCTTAGCAAGACAGAGAAATTCTCTAATGTGAAGAATAAAACCTGAATTTATCTGAATTTTTATGTTTGTGTTATTAATTTGCTGTTAGTATAGTACTTGGTGAAAATGACTTAAAAATTTAACTTTTAATTAACAAACTTAGTCAACTAAACAGATTAAATGAAGACTGCAAGAAAAAACACTGAAGGATAAAGAAGACAATTCAATATATTTGACAAATCAGAAATCATTAAATCAACATACAAAAACCAATAGCTTTCCTACATACCAATGGTGACTGCTAACAAAGAAGACAGAAAATTCCATAAAGTTTCATAAAAGCCTAAAAATATTGCCTCATAATAAATCTAACTAAGGAAGAGAAAGACTTCAATGATTAAAATTATTGAACACTGAAGGAATTGGAAGACTCTAAAAGATGAAAAGATCTACCATGCACATGGATAGGCAGAATTAATATTATTAAAATGGCCATTACCAAAAGCAATATACAGATTCCATGCACTCTCCATCAAAAGACCAATAGCATTCTTCACAGAACCAAAACAACAACAAAAAACAGCCCTAAAATTCATCTGAAAGAATAAAAGACCCATAATAACCAAAGCAGTTCTAAGCCAGAGAAGCAATGCTGGAGGCATAATAACTGACTTAAAATTCTACTATAGAGCTATATTAACAAAAAATGTATGGTACTGGCATAAAAACAAATTTGTATACCAAAGGAATAGGATAAAAGATGCAGAGACAAACTCACACAGATACAGCCATCTGATCCTTGACAAAAGTGCCCAAAACAAACACTGGAGAAAAGACAGCATTTTAACAAATGGTGCTGGGAACACTGGTTATTTCTATCTAGAATCACCTCATCCAAGTGGGAGAAAGCATGATGTTAAGAGGAAAATATAAGATTCACAACTCCAACTATTTCTACTAAAGTGTGAGTGTTTGCTGTCAGACCAAAAAAAAAAAAAAAAAAAAAAAAAGATCTAATCTGCTTTTTTTGTGTGTATCATAGCCTCTGATTAATAAACTACTGCTTGGTTGAAAGCACATAGCATAAATAACAGATCTGGATCAATAGTACCATTAGCTTGCCATCTACTCTGCAAAGACACTTAAATTTTTTTTAAGTTGTAGTGGAAACAATATCTTTATTTGATTATTTTTTTAATGTGGTGCTGAGGATCAAATCCAGTGCTTCAGGTATGTGAGGCAAGCGTTCAACCACTAAGCCACAATCCCAACCCCTGCAGGGACATATTTTGATGTTCTAAATTGTAAAAAAAAAAAAAAAAAAAAAAAAAAAAAAAAAAAAAAATCTAGGTATTTTGTATTTAAGAAAAGTCATCAAATCTTCATAAAAGGGAAGAGAAAACCTTGATATGTTCATTATTACAATGCAGCAGGTGGGAGTCCACCCTCTGAGATGCTCCAAGAGTTCCCTGGTTAGGACAAGTCTAGCAAGCAGAGGGGCACTAATGAACTGACTGTTGTTTCAGCCATAGCAAAGAGAATGAGCTGTGGGGGAGCCAGTCAGGCAGTGACTCACCAAGCTGCAATGGATAGAGAGTTATTTCCTCACAACTTTATCCTCTCTATACACTTCCAGCATCACTTGACTTTCAGTTATTCTGGCTCAATAATGCCTCTGGTCATACAAGCCTATATGTATTGGGTGGTGATAAAGTCCATCACCAGCTGCAGTTTATTCAGTATGTTCCTGCAGATGAGTAGAGCATATCTGAGTCAGAACATAAGCATTGACACAAGAAAGACTTGCAAAACCATGTGCTTTGAAGGGCACTGGGAGACGAGACATCTGTACTCTCAGTGTCAAGCTCAACCCTCCTCTCTGGATCCTGGGTCACATACACTGGGAAACTGCTAATAGTGAAATGCTTCAAGCAACAAAACACACATTTAAGTTAGCCCTGGGTGGGTGCTGTCACATGGGAGTAAGCTTCCAGTTTCTCATTTTTGTGGAAGGTCAGGGGATGAACAAACCCTCCCAATGTGGAGCTATGTACTCAGAAGGAGCTGAGCAAGAGGAGGAGCTGAAATTCACTGCCAGGGCAGCACCACCACTGCTAAGAGCATTACTGACTCTCTCTTTTTTTAATATTTATTTTTTAGTTGTAGTTGGACACAGTACCTTTTTTTTGTTTATTTATTTTTATGTGATGCTGAGGATTGAACCCAGGGCCTCGCACGTGCTAGGCAGACGTTCTGCCTCTGAGCTACAAACCCAGCCCCTCACTGACTCTCTTGAATGAAAAAATTTTCCTTAGAAATTTAACAAAACAAACAAGAATTCTCTCCTTGAAAGATTCATTTGGAAATGGACAGAGATGAGGCTCTCTGACCCATGGGGCAGGTGCTAGACAAATGAGGGAAGATGTGGCTGGCCCTGGGCAGGGTTTTCACAAGCAAGCCAAAGGTAGCATGGGAGGGCAAGTGGGGTATTCTGGCAGCAATTGCAGGCAGCACCAACTGGAGCTTTAAGGAAACGTGGTGGGGTGAAGGTAGCCAGCTCAGCAGACACGATTAACAAACTGCTGCTGTAGGAAATTGGGCCATTTTTTAGGGGCTGCTGAAAGAACAATCCATGCCTTAACGTTCTACCTGAGGGACAAGGAAGCTGGGGTGCATAACCATGAGCTCTGTCATTGTTTGGGGAGTAAGGAAACAGGTGGGGCACCTATTCCCTGGGACTTCTGCTCTGGGTATAGGCTGGACATGCTCTTTGGCCAAAGAAAGCCTGAGGCAGATTCCTGGGTGTGCCTAATAAGAATCCCTTAGCACGGGGAAGCCGGGGAAGCCGTGCATACCACCAGTGTCTTCCACACTCAGGTGATAGGAGCAACAAACCTGAGAACCAGGTTGAACTCACAACACCCCTGGCTGGAAGACATAAGAATACCAGAAATTAGGAGTCACCAATCTCTGTGCAGTGTTATAATTTGGTTTACAACAGGTATAATGGATGCTGATCTATGTTTATATTTGTTTCATGTAATTCAGTGTGTTTCTCATTCCACACCCTGAGCCACCCTAGAAAATTTTCTGGTCAGCACTTGATGGCTGATGCTCATGGTTTCTGGCAGCTGGACCCACTGTTGGTAATTATGTATGGTATTTGATCTTTTCCTCAGGAACCAAGACCAAAGAACAGAAATGTGAAATGTTTGCCTTATAGTTTTAAAGAGCTTAGAAAAATTATTTACATGTTTAACTATATGTCTCTAATAGAGCACTTTTTTAAAATTAATTAATTTATTTGTATGTGGTGCTGAGGATTGAACCCAGGGCTTTGCCCATGCCAGGTGAGCACTGTTCCACTGAGCCACAACCCCAGCCCCAGAGCACATTTTTTATATAATACATGTTTCCTCTCAACAGTGGGCTTTATTGGTGAAGAATAACACGTGCATTCATCAGGAAATCTGAAGAAGCTTAAAGAAATGAACAAAGTACAGAGTTTTGAAGCAAACAAATAAATGTTGCTACCAAATTTCTGCTTTCAGAAAAATCCAAATTGAGTTCAATACTATTTATTTTTATTTTCCAAAGAGTTTTTTTTTAACACCATTGATAATATTTAATCTTGGCTCTGCCATTGGTAAAAGACATGTTAAAGAGAGAAACACCTGGTTTCTCCCACCATTAGTATAGCAGGAATCAGATGGTCTTTGGGGTCCATTTATATGCAAACATTATTGTACTGTGCACACCAGCACTGAAGGATTGCCTCCTTTTTGCAGAAGCATAGATTTCCCCAAAAGTGAACTGAGATTAATATAAGGGTCCCAAGTCGCCTTATTATCCTGTAATTATTGACTATGTGCACAGAATCCAGAAAAAATACATCCTAAATAATCACCCTTAATGTAGCTATGATAAGAAGCTGATTTATTCTGAAATAAATATACAGGATTTACATGAAGAAAACTTTTATTCAATTTGGGAGAGGCTTAACACGTGGTTTTTCAATAGGCAGCCTTGTCATAATAAAGACAGCAGTTCTAAGTTAAATCTTACATTTAGAGGGATCTCATTAAAATACCAAGAGCCTTATTTTTATTTTGCTTTTGGTAACAAAAGAATAGAAAACTCATGTAACATCCATTTGGACAAAACACACACACACACACACACACACACACACACACACACAGTAATCTCAAAACCTTTATAAATAGGCATGAAGGTGGGATCTTCCTACCAGACAGCAATATGGTAGTCAAATTATTGTAGAACAGGGCTGGGGTTGTGGCTCAGTGGTAGAGGACTTATCTAGCATGCATGAGGCTCTGGGTTCAATCCTCAGCAACACATAAAAATAAAATAATGATATCGTGCCCACCTAAAACTAAAAAATATTTTTAAAAAAATCATTTTAGAACAGATTTCAAAGATGAATAATACAAAATTAAGTGTGTGGTGAACCCCTAAGGGCATGGCACTTAGTGAACTCTTAAGTTTCTGGTAATTGTCTAAAGCTAAATCTCAGTGGTTGATGTGGCTTGGTGGTGAGAGTTTAGCTCAATGGCTATTATGTGAAGCCACTTAGATTTGGGGATTTTATGTTGTTATAGTTTGCCCAACTTGAAAGATACAATGCATGATTCCTTAATCCCAATGACCTAGCATAGCTGCAGTCCAGAATTTGTCAAGGAAATTAAGACTGAAATAGCTGAAAGGAAATTTAACTCCTCAAGTTCCTTTACAAATCTCTGATGAACACAAGATCCCCTTGTGATTGACCTTCCTGTGGCTAATATTGACTGAGTTCACACACTTCAAAAATACAGGAAAGTTTACAGAAAGATTTTAGAATTCAGAAGTGTTTCCATGTGACTATTACTTGGTAGTTTTAATTGGTTTTTATTAACATGAACTATTTCACCTGTCACCAAAGAAAACATATGAAAATGAAGATTTGTTTTGCTCTGAAGATGTCAAAGATACCACAAAGAAACTTTTGGAAAGAAAATGTCTGGAGAAAAGTGAGTCTATTAGATGGTCATCAGGTGGTAGCTTCATTTTGAGTCAGAGTTTCTCCTTTTTTATGTTTCTTGTGCCACATTTTAAAGCATTACTTCAATGCTTGCCTTACAAACTTTACACAACTCTTAGGTGAAACAAATGAATTCATATTTAAACATTATTATATGTAATTTATTAGCAATAAAAATGCTTATTTTACATGAATAAAATGTACTGAAAATTTTCTTTTTATTTGATGTGGAATATGATATAATTTTACCATCTATTAACTGTCTAGTAAAAAAAAATCTCTATGATTTTAAATACTCTATTTCCCTTACTAGGTTTCAGGGTAAATAGAATGGAGTTACCATTAAGTAAATCTAGAGAATAATCTTCAGTAGTGACTGCAATATGCACTTCTGCCATCATGGAAAGTTCCTGTGGCAGTGTGTCCAACACGGTGGCTTCTAGCTACCTGTGCCTATTAAGTGTTTGAAATGTGGATGGCAAAACTCAACCAGAGAACTGAGATTTTTTATCTTTTCTTTTATCTTAGGTAAGTTAAATTTAAATTTATACAATTACAGGTGATCAGTGAGTAGCACAGATGTAGAGTGACCTTACCAGTTAGCAGTATTTGGAATGACATTTTACTGTTGTTGACTTCTCAGCGATTTCACAGGGTTCAGACTCAAAGGTACTTATTCATTTAGGTTAATTTTCTTAAAATGGAGAAACTTCAATTCAGACCAATAAATATAATAATTGATTAGTGCTTTGCTGAATTTAAAAAAATGTTTTATTAGTACATTACAATTCTACATAACAATGGGGTTCATTTTGACATATTTATACATTCATGAAATATAATTTGCTTCATTTCAGTCCCTAATTCTTCCTCCTTCAATCCCCTCTTCCCTTTGTAGTGTAACCAGGTTTAATGAGTGGAGGTCATGAGTGGAGCTTTCCACAAAGGGTGTCCTTATAAGAAGACAACTTGTTCTATGTCACATGAGGACACAGACAGAAGGTGGCCATCTGTTAGCCAGGAAGAGAGCCCTCACCAGAACCCAACTATGCTGTACATCCAAAATAGTGAGAAAATCAATCTGTTTGCTTAAGCCACCCATCCTGTGGTACTTGCTATGGCAATCCATGCTGACTACAGCATAGGCCATTTCTCCAATTTATATACACCTCTTCTAATCTTATTTCCATAGCCAAGGCCTAAAAGAAGTGCCTCCCAACTTGGAGATCACAACTCATCAGGGAGGAAAATAAGAGTGGAAGGCAAAGTACATTGCAGGAGCTGTGGCCTGATACTCTTCTATGTTGACATTAAAGGCAATGATAGGTTTTAGGGGGTTGCTCAGTGGAGAGCACTTGCCTAGCATGTGGGAAACCCTGAGTTCAATCCTCAGCACTGCAAATAGAAAGAAAAAATACAACAATCAGAGGTCTAGACATACAACCTAGTGCCAGTCATCATAAATCCTCTCTCATAGAAGGGTCTTACACAGCTGAGTAGTTTCAAGTCACTGCCCACATACAACTTGTGGGTTACAGGATGTGGGTTGGTTGGTTTGTTTGATGCAAGATCATACATAGTCAGTCTTGATTCTAGAGTTAACTCTGGGAATCAAGACCTCCCCTATTTTTTACTCTTCAACACTTCTCTGAAAAATGCATTTTAAAATTAAATACAACAGTGCACAAATTTGCTGTCAAATTCATGTTCTGTAACCTCTTAAACTCTTTTCCTGGCTTTGAAAATAGAAAGGTCCACAGACTAAGTAAAATGTCACTGGCTGCCAGTAAAGAAAAAGGCCAAGCAAGGAGTTTCCTCCCAGAACCTCTAGAAGCAAAGAGATTTGCCATCTTTTATGTCCCCAAGGAGGGGCTTGTGATTTGTTACAAACACAATGGGAATCTAAGATGAGGATTTTTTTTTAAATAGAAAAAACAAATATGTAATTGAATTTTTTTGGCATCAGGGATTGAACCCAGGGTCATTTAACCATTGAGCCACATTCCCAGCCCTTTTTATCCTTATAATTTGAGCCAGAATCTTGCTAAGTTGTGCATGATCTCACTAAGTTGCTGAGACTTGCTTTGAACTTGACATCAGCCTCCCAATCTGCTAAGATTACAAGTATGTACCACCACACCTGGCTTCTAATTGAATTGTATCAGTGTTCTGCTATAAATATAGATATTATTAACTCATTTATGTACTTGCCTCCATCCCAGAACAATTCTTCAACTTTGCTTAATGTATTTGTAAAAAAATCACAATGTAATTAGTTTGTACTCTCCATGATAAATATGTAAGTACATCATTTTAAATAAAAGTATTATGCCAAATAAATCAATAGTGTAGAGAATTTAGTAACAAACTTTAATTTTATTTTAAATAGCCATATGATTTCAGGTATTATGTAGTTTTCTGTATTGTAGCAATAAAGCAAGATCAATATAATAAAAGTACAGATATAAAAGCTAAATAAATTTGCATATAACATCATGAGTAATGTTTTGTTGTGGTGACAAAGTAGGATTTTTTCTTCATCATTTTATGGAAAAGATGGGCTTCAGGAAGATGTTGTCCTAAGCCCTCAGGGACTCGGCCAGAGACTCTACCTTAGCATGTGTTCCAGGACCACAGAGGCTAAGGAAATATTAACACAGAGAACTAGGTGTTTCTTAGAAGAAACACTCATCCAGGGCAGTGACCACCCTGAGCAGAGGGGAGATGGAAAATCTTCCTGAGGGAAAGGCACACAACTGTGGTAAAACAGCCCAGCTTTACAACATATGATTCAAGATATCCTCCATCTAAGCTCCAGCCTTCTGAACCATGTTGTTCAATGTGTGAGATTTTACAAAATTGTTAATAGTAACACATAGGTGATATGAACCAGATGATTCACAGACATGTCATATGAGATTCACTTTACTTTTCCTCCTTAAGGCAAATTTTCACTTATAATAAATAACTAAGGTTCTGTTTCCAGTAGAGATATGTTAGGCATAGTATTGCTTTCCAAATAAGTTGCTGCAGTCTGGCTGGGCACAATTCAGGAGCCACTTGTCAAAAGAAACGAACTTTATTTTTAGAACCACACACGCCAAACAAAACAGCTCCTCAGGAAAAACCTTCAGAGCCCAACTGCCACCACGGCTTAGCACAAGCCTCTCAACCTCCCCCACCCTCCTGCTCTTGAGGCCGATTGGCTGGGTCATGTGGGTGGAGCCAAAAAAGTCCCCCAATGAGCAGCTCCATGGTCTGAAAGGGCAGGGAAACAGCCCAATGAGCATCACCACAGAGGAGCCAATCAGTTGGCAGCTAGAAGTTGCTGGGGCCTCTGTGAGCCAATCATCAGCTGGCAGCTGGAAGTTTGCTGGCAGCTGGAAGTTTGCTGGCAGCTGGAAGTTTGCTGGGGCCCCTTCAGCTGTAGCTCTCAACAATAAGTCACCTTCTTTTGAGTTTAGGCAATGGTTCTAAATTACTTGACAAACAAATTCAGATATGAAAAGCAAAAGGAACACACGGGATCATTTTTTTCTGCATAAGACTTCACTCTGTTGATGGGAGGAGAATCAATGACCGAGGACTTTCAGGTTGCCTGTCATGGGAGAGGGTGGCATTGGGGTGAAAAAGCACCAAATTCTGAGAGCTTCATCCTTTGTGGTTGAGACTATATAATGACTCAATAGCAGAAAAGGTGTTTTTGTACATAAAAGCAAGCCTGAATTTTAAGGTGGGGGAAGTCATATGTAGTTTTAATGTTAAACACATCCCTTCTGACAGACAAAGTACAATTCAATGATCAATTGAATCAAGGTCCTACAGCTAAAATTTGGCCATTAGAGATGTGGCAAACAGTAGTCTTCTCTGGGAGAGTTGTGGGAACCCATGTGAACTTGACGGGCAAAGAGGAGACTCTTCTTCCTCTGCTTTGCTCAACAGGAGCATTTCATCCCTTCCCTGTATGGTTCCACTTCCTTGCTCCTTCCAGGCATGTGGCCTGTTGCATTTGCCTTGCCTCCATTCAGAAGTGGAGGCAGACTGAGGTGGAACATTTCAGCCCCTTTCTAAGTTCTTGGGGAAGGATTCTGATTGTGCCAGTCCAGATTAGAGTTGGGTCAGACAACTGAGCCAGTGGTTGAGATCAAGTCGTAATCCTGGAACATGGACTTTTTATAGAAATCATGTGAATGAAAGAGATGGGAGGAGGTGAGTGTTAAGTTTCCAGATGAGTTGAGCAAAGAGTCTCCCCTGAAAGAAATCACTAAGCAGATAGAAATACAGATGTTCATAATAAAGGTGAAGATTTGTCCCATGAGGGAGAAGCACATGGGTGAAGTCATATTATCCAGTCAACCAGCAGGATGGTGCCTGAAAGTAGGGCTATCATGAATGTTAAGAGAAAGGGGAGGAGAGGTCACAGACTTAATCCAAGAGTTCCAAGGATCCCATGCATTTTTATTCTGTCTCAGGAAAGCATTGACCTAGACATATGAGCAGACCTTGGCACATTGGGCTCAGCCTCCACCTCCCTTTTGTGTTCCCATCTAAACTTATTGTTTGGAAATCACCTTCCCATGAAAGGGTGAATTTTCTTGATTTGGAAACTCCAGACAATCTAGGATTTATTATATGAAAACAAAATGAAATTTTCAGCAATGTAGATGTTCTCGTTTGCACCCTAAACACCACCACAATCTATTCAGCTAATTGCACAATATAAACATTGTATTTTAGGTTAAATTACATTAATTAAGTCTAAAGAAACCACAATTCTACCCCACAATTCCCTATTTGGAATAAGTTTCTATTCCAAATTTGTTTCCCTTAGCAATTAGCAGTGTTGTTTCTTTAAGTTCTTTTCATTCAATGAGGTTTAGACTCCAGTTCTCCAGGACAAGCTACGTCATGCTTTATCATTTTTATCACTTGAAGATTTT
The DNA here is from genome assembly GCF_045843805.1 of Urocitellus parryii. Lineage (NCBI taxonomy): Eukaryota > Metazoa > Chordata > Mammalia > Rodentia > Sciuridae > Urocitellus > Urocitellus parryii. The sequence goes on from NW_027551764.1 coordinate 837,024, forward strand.
GAACACTGTTGTGGGAAACGTTCCCACTCCTCCACATTCTACATTTCAGAGTTGTGATAACCACATTCTTGGAATCAAAACTGCTAAGGTTTTAAATTCCAAGATAAAATGTGCTTTTGTGTTGTTGAGGAATATCATGAGTAGAATAAGGTGTGGAAAGATGTCAAATGCTGGAGGTTCATTCCATTAAAAGTCAATACAGGAAGAGTAATAGGGCACTATGATGAGAGGAAAAATAATCTAGGAAATTCACATTATAATCTGTGCTACTTCCTTGTCCTAAAATGGGCTGGAGTCATGACTTCAGGATTTCTATCTCAGACAAAGGCCAAGCCACCAACAGAGTGGATTCTCTCTAGAGAACACATGTTCTTAAGTGAAACATTTTGAATGCTCTTTTTCCCAGCCTTAATATCAACATAATTTCATGATGAACTTAGTGACCAGTACACCAACCAGAGTACAGTGTTTGTTCTCAGTTCCTTTTGCCTTTGGTCTTATAGTATCCAGACAAAATTTTTTTTAAAGTGACTTGGTTTAATTCCTTTTCTCCCCCACCTTTCAGTGTGGTTATGTAGCCCATCAGTAATAGAATTAGGTTCATTTGTGATTGTTTGTGATCATCTCTGCATCCCATTGATCTTTATTTAAAATTAACACAGGTCATTTAAGAGTTCACATTGATCAGCTATGCACTTCATGTTGCACAACTATGGATCTTAACATAGGTACAAGGCCATATATCTACTACTAAGTCATGGTATGTAATGGTTCCATCACCACAAACATCCATTGTGTTTTGCTCCTGTGAGAAGGTCCTCCCCAGGCCCTGAGTCTGCTCTTCCATGTTCAGAATGCAATAATTGAAATCATAGATTATATCCAGTATCTGGATTTTGCTATCATAGTTAAATGGATTTATTAATCATCCATGTTGCATAAATCAATAGTTTGTTTTTTCCACTAATGAGTATTTCATTATATGGGAGCAGTACAGTTAATTCATTTGTCTTTCAAAGGATATCTGGATTGCTTCCACTTTGGGCAATTATGATAAAAGGTGGGTATTCAATGCAGAGAACCAGTAACTTTTATTAGTAGACAGAAAAAAAATCATGGGAAATTTATTTATCCCCACTTTCACCATGGGGTTCTTTTGGCCACCAGAAATCTCTGCAGGAAGGAAGACAAAGGGAACTATGACTTGACCTTACATGTTTCCTTTCCCCAAAAGCAAAAGCAAATGTCAGAAAGCTGGAAGTAGAAAAGTAAGGGGCTTTCATTAAAATCACTCATATACTGAAGGCCAAATGAAAACACAAAAGTGGGATTTTTCTTCATAAAAAGCACCTGGTCATGGTGGGTGCAGAAAGGGTGCAGAAACACAGTGAGTAACCCTTGAAAGTGCCTGGGAGAGCTGGGCTGTTGGCATGTCTTGATCAAACTTTTCTTTATTTTTCTCTTTTGGAGAAACTCTTGTTGAACAATTTTCTTGCCTCCTCAAAATATCACATACTGTTCCAGAAATTAATTCTAGCTAGATTTTCTTTAATTAAATGTTAATCAGGGCAATGAGAAATAAAAGGCTAAAGGTAAGAAATACTAGAGGTTAAAAAAAAAGCAATAATGGGAGACAAGGTAGGATCACCACAGATAGGACCTTAAAAGTACATCTAAGTTCTTGACTCAGTTATGCCAATATAGTTTAAGCCCTCAGAAATTTATAGTGAGTTAGATATTGCAAATTAAAAATAAATTAGAAACTTTAGCTCATTTATTCATTATGTACCCATAGGTTATGCTGCATTAAAGAGTAAGAATGGAAATTTTTTCCATTAAAAATCTTAAGAAAGGAATTTTGATTTTGCCAATTAAAAAACTCATTCCTACTTAACTTGGACACTCAACTTTTTAAAAAGTATGTTTTATGTCATCGTCCCCGAATGTGGCATTAGCTCACAGAGATCTGTGTGACATAAATTTCATATTCCCACCACTTCTTTCTGCTCTGCACCTTACTGCAGTTGCTGGTGGCCCCTCTGGTTCCCTGTGTTCCAACCCCAGAGCCATTTTTGGGTGGTCTATCTCCCACCTACTCCTCCTGTCTCTGTCTTATGCATCTATTCCACCTCTCATTGGTTGCTATTACACATGAATGGTTGATGTGTGGTCCTCAGCCACAGTTCTACCATAGCATCATTCATTTTTAAAGACCCACTGACTCCCTTTTCTAAAAAATTAACCCCAACACCTGTAGCTCAACTTGAAGGACCTTCCCTCTCTAATCCCAATTGTTCCTGCTATGTTTTGCATGTGGTTTGTTTCCCAAAGGTTCATGTGTTAGAGGTTAGTCTTCACTGTGGTTGTATTGAGGTGGAATCTAATGGGAAGCAATTAGGACAGTGACCTTGAAAATGATTAAGATCATTTTGATGGGACTCTTGGTTAGATCTCAAGATAGGGTTGCTATTAAGAAAAGAAATAGAAGAAAGAAAAAAAAACCCACAAGACTGTCCACTTTGATTCCCTTTCTAGCTGTGTGATTTCTCTTTATTGCATGCATCCTATCATGATGCTGTCCACTGAAAGTCCCTCACCAGAGATTGAACTAGGGGACTGTCTGATTTTGGACTTTCCGCCTCCCAAACTGTGAGATAAACAAACCTGATTTTTACTTAAGTACCCAGCTGCATTGACCAGAGCAGCCAATCAGCAGGTTCTGGTGATGGGCAAAGGGGGATAAGAAAAATAAAGACTTACAGATGCAGATTTTGAATATAACATCTGGGGTCGGGTGGAGCGCTGCTCTCTGATGGAGAAGCAGTCTAAAGAATTACACCATCAATTTTTATTTATATATGTCTCATTATCAAATTAAGGACTATGCAAGCATTTATTCTTTGTATTTGGGAAAGTTACAGAACTAGCAACATTATGAAGCTTATTACACAGTTACATTCTACAATTGTGATGTGCAATGTTAGGAGCTTTGTGTAGCTCTCAAGAAAGTCCACTGCTTAAAGTTACTGTTAGGCAGACAGGTTTAGGAGTAGCAGAGCTGGTTAAACATTGAAGTTGTCTGGCAAGAAATTTCCTCAATTTCCAGGAGCTATGTGCCTGAGATTGAGGTCAAGGCTGGTAAGACTCTAGCACAGAGCCTCCTCATGAAGCCACAGCAGTTAGGCATCCTGCACTTTTTTGCACAGAAATTTTCCCAGGCATCATGCATGTCATAATCATGAACTCATCAAAGACCCCAATCTCAGACACTGCTCTTCCACTCTCTGTCACCATTCTCCACACCCAGCTTCAAGTATTTTGTTATGCTAATGGAAAATTGACCAATACAATTCTTTGCCAGGGTCCAACTCCAGCAGGGATCCAAGGGTCCTGAAGGAAGAGGGGCATCCATGAAAAAAGAAGAGACAGGAAGACAGGTTGCAAATTATAAGCAGCTTCCAGAAGGATCTGCTGCCCCTAGAAGGGCACTTTATTTTTATAACATTTTTACAAGTGTATTTTCAGGTAGTTAATGGATAATCTCAAAGCCCAAAACTTCTTTGATTTACATAATTTTCAAGAGTTATAATTGTTCTGACATACATTGATTACCTAAGATATTGAGTACATTGTTTAAAATATTTTCCTGTAATCTTTGCCAAAAAGTTTTAAGCTTTTACATTTTTACCTTAATCACTAGGTGCAAGACTACACAACTTGACTACATGTTTCCTGACCTATTATTAACTTTTAACTTTAAAGCATACCTATAGTTATAACTTTAAAGCATACCTATTATTATTGGCAAGCTTTCTTACTTCTAAACTAAAATCCCAACAAAACACACTTAAAATAGTGACAATCTATTACTGAAAAGCCTACTACTCTGAAGTGCCTCTAAAATATATCTGTCAATTTTATATTATTTTATTTTTAATTTCCAAGGTAATTTCCTTTTTTCATATGATCTATTTAAGTGCTTTATTAAAGAGTTTCTTTGATCCTTGGTCAAAGTACACCAAGTCTTATATATTTGTATTATTTAACTAAAGGACAGGCTCTGCACCTCAACCCATTTACCATTCATATTAACTATGTGTGTTTCCCATTCCCATCATGAATTCCTGTGTAAGGCAAAGGAGGGTCTGTTAGTGGGGGGAATGTATGTTGCACAGGTGTGGCTTTAGAACAGGGGGCTTAGTGTAAATTGTTAAGTTTTTCTCAGGAACCTTGATTTGCAATATTTCCCCTGTGAATTTCTTGAGGAATAACACTATTATTTGTATCCTGAGAGATATTGAAACACGCCTTGGGGCATGTCTTAATTGTATCCTTAGTCTCATTCTGGGAATTTTCCTGCAATCTCAGGCAATATGTACTTTTATTATTGATTGACATATGCCCTATTATCCATATCATGAGTATCATAAACAAAAATACTTAACATTCCCCATGGTTTCGGTTTCCAGATGGTGATTCCCTGCCATAGCATCCCCCACGCTGTGACCCTGTCAGACAGCGGGTACAGGAATGCCTTCACCAATTCTTCAACCTTGTTTCCATTTACTCCCCTAAAACCATTCTTGACCCCACACTACATGTCAATCCAGCAATTTAGCATCCATTAGAAGCTGTCAAAGTCACTGTAAGCACCACACTTTCCTGCCCCTCTTTCTGCGCTTGGCTAAACCCCTTGACTGAAATGGCTTTTCCTCATCTACTCATTTCAAAATCTTCAATATATTTGTAAATACAATTCATCATGAAGTATTTTGTTGTAAGTTCTGGACCAGAAAATTGAGCAATATGAACTAAAACGGCGTTTTCCATACCTATGCCACACGGGCGCTGTACCTCGAGAAATCAAGAGAGTACATGCCCACAGAGGAGCCTATGAGTCTATGAAATGCTCACTCAGATCAGATAGGTGTTTGGTAAACATTGGATTAGACATTGGATTAGTGCAGAGAAGTGGGGGCCTGAGGCTGTTTGGTGGCAGAGAGGCAGAGGGGAAAGAGTGGACTTCAGAAGTCATTTGTAAAAGCAGAATATGAGTTGCTTTCCTCCTCTATACCCTTCCTTCATGATGTTCTGCCTCATCTTGGACCCAGAATATAGAAACCTCTGCTAAACTATGAGGAGAAACTAACTTTTCTTCCACTATATTGTTCTTATTGAGTATTTTGGTCACGGCAATGAAAAGCTGACTAAATAAATAGGTCACTGGGGAGTGTGCCCTTGATGCAAATATTGGGACCCTGGTTTCATCTTATGTCTCTTCTGCTCTTACCATGAGATAAGTAGTTTTTCTCCACTAATCACTCCTGTCATAATAGGCTGTTTTGCCACAGCCTCAAAAGCAATAGAGTCAATCAAACACGAACTAAAACATCTAAAACTTTGATCTAAAATAAACCTTTTCAATAGATGAAAGGATAAAGAAACTGTGATAATTTACACAATGAAATATTACTCAGCATTAAAAGAGAATAAAAAGACATTTGCAGGTAAATGGATGGAGTTGGAGAATATTATGCTAAACAAAGTAAGTCAACCCCCCAAAACTAAAGGCCAAATGTTTTCTCTGATAAGTGGACGCTGATGTATGACTGGGGTGGGGGGGCAGGGGGGGAGGCAGGCATGGAAAGAGTGGAAAAACTTTGGATTGGGCAAAAAAGGAGAGTGGGGAGAGCTTATGGGGCCAGGAAAGATGGTGAAATCAGATGGACATCATTTACCCTAGGTACATGTATGATTGCACAAAGGGTGCGTCTCTACAACATGTACAACCAGAAAATTGTACAATGAATTGAAATGCATTCTGCTCTCGTGTAAAACTAAGTAGAACAATTAAAAATAATAAAAGGAAAAAAAGAAAAGAAAAATAAAATAAAACTTTTCTATCTATAAGTTGATTATCTCAGGTATTTGTCATAGTAATGAAAAGCTAACACAGGGACTGTGTGGGGAACTGGTTCTACCAATCTTTATTTTCCCTTGACATATTTCCTTTGATGGTGATTTTCAAACTTTTATAGCCCCAGTATCCCTGGCATCTTTTGAGGGTATGAGGTGGACATGGGTGATATAACCTTTCAACTGATTCAGCTAGAGAAATTCCTTATGCGTTTCCTTTCATATTTTTTAGCTTTGATGAGTTCCATGCTAAAGACAATCAGACACAATCAGTGTATAGTGCTACCAAGAGTCAAAGATTTTTATTTGTATAGAGAACGATTTTTAATTCTTCATTTCTTCTCAGGAAATGATTTCATTTAGGAATTAGATGAGGGTTTAAACATGGAGGCAAGGGGAGTAAAATGACTCTTGGGATCTTTCCCAAATTTATGACTCTGTGCCTCAGTAGTGGCTTCATATGGAATTGCTTTTCATCCTAACCAACTATTTTTAATTCTACATAGAAGAGGTCAGAATGGAAAGTCAGTGAATTCATTCTTCAAAGGAGCCAGGCGGAGGGCGGGTCTCCATACATTCAGGCAGCGCTCATCAGCTGCTCCCAGGAAACAGCTTATTACTTTTCTTTTGGCCAGTGAGCCATTGCTTAAGCACCAATTACTATCTAATTATATTTGTAACAGTGCACTAAAGGCATGAGGGATTAGCAGATGAGGCATACATCACTGCATTTCACTTGTGTGAGTTCTGTTGCCTGTGGGCAACACCATTTCAGTTTCTGGAATCAGTATGGAGATTTATTCATTATTAGAATATAATTTTTAAAAATCAATCAACTCTCAAGTGCACCATATCATCATGGGGAGTGGTTTCCCTTTCAAGTAAAAAATAATGCTGGCTGGGGCTGCTGCGTAGGTGAGCGGCAGCTCCAGGGCGGGCCTGCGGGCCTCTCTCCTGAGCCCACCATCCATTCCTAGCATGGCGGTCCCTTCAGCCTCCACCACTTCAGCCTCAGGTGGAGTCCACCGCAGATCCTCTGACTGGGCCCTCACCTACCCTCCTCTCCAGCCTCTGAGCCCCATTTCCTGCTTTTTTAAGTTTTCTTGGGGAGGAATGAGTGGATCTGGATGAATTGCCCCAGGGGTCCTCGATGAAGCCGACCAAGAGGCCATGCTCATTTTAGAGGGTACCTGCGGGTCCCTGGTGGGGAAGGAGTTGTCTTGCATGGTCAAGGGACTATCCGAGCTTGCAGGGACTATGACCTGAACTGTGTGGATGAGACAGGTCAGAAGCCCAACAGCCAGCTCACATGAACCACCCTCTTCCCTGCCAGCCTGGCATCTGAAGAAACCTCCCTCAGAGCACTGGAAAGGTTGATGACAGACTTTTCCCATGACTGTACAACCAATAAAAGGAAAACATGAGATAGAGGAGCTTCTTAATAACTTTGCCCAGCAAATAGGAGCCGGGAGATTCTGCCTCTATTTTCTCTCCAGTACCAGGAATGACTATGTAATGATGTATAGTTTAATGGTTTTTGAGAATAAAAATAAATGTGGCTGATCAATAAAATGTGGCTTTGGGGTCCCATCTTAGGATGGAAATCCATGGCTTTCTGCCCAAACTCCTTTTGGTTCACCATAAAACCTTACCTTACTTAATAAGGAAAGTTATTGTTGACATAGGACATCAGGATTGGCCCATATTCTACCATGACTTTTTTTTTTAACCAACAATTTACACTTGATCCAGTCCCCTGTGACAGCCCACCTTGGGTTGGTCATGTTGAAGACAATTTCGGAAGAGCTAGCTTGTCCCTTCGAGGGTCTCAGTGTGGCTCCAAAGGAGCAGTTGGGGAAGCTGCTAGACCAGGTGCAGAAGGTGCTTGGGCTCCTGACAGGTATCTTGGAGACTGTCTGGGACAAACACAGTGTTACTGTTGCCATTCCACCACCATCCCTGACCTCAGGAGAAAGTGGTGACTTACTGAGTAACCTGTTGTTAAGTCCTTGCTCAGGTTTTACTATTTGACTTTTTCCAGGTGAACATCTTGCAATGTAAATGTATAGAATTGTTGCTATTGTGAGTTTTATACAAACGAGAAGTGTCCATCAAAAGATAGGAGAGATGTTAATGTGGGTTCAAGTTAATGTGGTACACATCTATTTTGCTTTGTTATGGTTCCCTGGAATGGAGCCTAATATTGCCTACGCCTATTTTCTTAAAGTACTTTAAAAGATGACTTCATCACAGTGGTCAGAGGCAGTGATCATTATTTATTTTCTTTGCGGATGATGTTATTTATGTATCTTACAACTTGCAGTAACATGAGTTTACTGCTATATAAAGACAAGGGAAGTTGGAAACATATTATGAACAATAATGTGGACTGTTCATAAACATCTAAGTTGAAAAACTGCATTGAATTAGAAAATATTTATAACTTGCCTGACAGTAAAAGTTGTTAATATCTTAATCGGTTTTCCTTGGACCATCTGTTATTATTAAACTATACCGAATTAAGCTATTTCCTTTTTCTTAGAGTAACAGAATATAAAGGCAACTGCCTAAAGTTTTATGCTTTTTAGATTGGACAGTTTTAATTGTTCTAAAGTTTATAAAATTGATACATAAGATTATTTTGGTTTGGTTCATTTTAAGCAAGCTTTGTGTGACATTTGTTTTATATAAATACAGAAACTCATGGTATGGTATATTTTTTCATGATTATGACTTAAAGATAACTTTCTATATGAACACAAAGGTTTTAGTATTCACACAATTTCATATCCTTTCTACCTTTGCTTAAGAAAGTCTGTCTTATCTTCATATGTTAATAAAATATAGCTGCTTATACCAGTCATCAAAAATATGTTGGAATTCAATATACAATTGTGAATATTTTAAACATACACATATGTGTTGCAATATAAAAGACACATCTACTACTTAAAATTCATTTTATCTACTTAATCTACCAAAAGTTATACATGTTATTATTGAATACTGTATTCAGTATTACTTGTGAATTCTTTAGACATGAAATTATGGGAGTTTAAATAGAATATGTAAAAATAATCAGCAGTAATGACAATAACAATAATAGATGCTTTTATGAGAACTTATACTCAGCACAAAAAAAGGCATGAATCAGGAGTGGATATGGTGTCCACTTTGAAGACAAGGAAAGGGAAACAGAGAATGATTTTTCATTTTAAATACATGCAGCTCATATAATATTATATTAAGGGATCTCACTGTAGGAATCATTAATAGATTATGTTAAAATTCCTTTTTTGTGCTTTTAAAAATTCATCTCAGGCTGGGGGTGTAGCTCAATGGTACAGCCTAGCATATATCAGAACCTGGGTTCAATTCCCAAGCACCACCAAAAGGAAAAAGAAAAAAATTCATCTCAAGGCATTTGTTTTATGGGTAATTTATCTCTTTAGAAAGAAGTGACGGTAAGATTCAGGGACACTATGGAAAAGGTTGACAATATTCTTTTAATTTCCAATGACAACCTGTCTCTAACTTACTAAACCACTGCTTGGACAACTGAGACTTGGCAAATGCAATTTTTGCAAAATTCTATTCAGTTAGCTAATACATTGTGATTACTACTACTATTTATATTAATTAAGCTACGGATAATGCTCTAAAGTTACTTTTTGTAATAAATTTTCCCAAAGCAATGAAAATCTGTACAAGGAATTCTGTGTCAATACAGGATTTAAGTGTTCTTTATTCTTATTTTTAAGAATTGAAATTTCTGACATGTTAAGATACAAAAATTACAATGGAATATGATTAAATTTATATGTAATATCCAGATTAGGTAAATCTATGGAGATAGAAAAGTTAGTGGTAGATAGAAGCTGGTGGAAGGGAAGAATAGGGAATGAATGCTTGGTAAGTATGGAGTTTACCTTAAGGATTATGTAAACTTCATGTCAATAAAAATATAGTTTCACAAATATTAAGGAAAAGAGTAGATAGCTCCTCTCTTAAGGAACATAGCATTATTACAAATTCAGATTTCCTAAATTACTAATAATTAATCTCAGTCCTGAAAACTAGAGGAAGCACATCTCTTAAACTGACCAATGAGAGAAGAACAACCAGAACATATCTTGAGTCTTCATATCTTAATTAACAAATTTAATACTCATGGTGTGTGTGTGTGTGTGTGTATGCTCTGGCGATCATATGTGTGTATATGTGTGTGTGTGTGTATTCATCTATATCTATTTATCCATAAATGGTGTGGATTGATGCTGGAAGTGAAAGGTTGGGTTGGGTCTTACTCAGGGCCCTCAGGGTCTTTCTCTTTGCCTCATGAACAATCACAGTGCACTAATCAGGAGATTGACTAACTTAGCACACTTTTGAGAAGACCACCCTGGCTGCATGTGGAGAGTGCATGGCAGGAGTCAAGGGTATATGCTGGTGTCTCTGCTGAGGGCAAGAACAAGACATGGGGGCAGAGACTTCATGGCTGGATTTGAAGTTGCCTTAGGAAAGGATCAGAAAGACTGGATATTGGGAAACAAAGATGTCAGGGACATGCTGTCTGCCTTGTATAGCTGGTAAGATAATAATATCCTCACCCAAAGGACCTGGTGTGGAGTCATGGGGTCCATTTCACACATGGTGGTGTATTTCATGATTCCTGACGAGGTAGACAAGCAATCCACACTTCCAAGCTGAGGCTGGGGCTGCAATGCTCATTCTCTTCAAAGGTGTTAACAGAAGTCATTGGCATGGATAAGATGGATTATTAGATTTTAAAGTGAAATCTCTATCCATTTCTAGTTGATAATTGGAGCCAGATCTTGAAGTTTTGGTGAATTTAAAGTTGTAGGTCAATGTTAAAGCTAAAAGGGGAGAAATATTAACATTTAGGTTAAACACGAATTTACATTTAGTTTAAACACAAAGATCCAAATATTGTCCAAACAATCTGACCTTCTGGCACTTTTAATTAGTTATATATCTCACTTTCCTGAACCAGAGTGAATTTGTAGATAATTTCCTTTGTTTCTTCACATTAAAAGTAACACTGCATGAAGCCAACTTTTACTCCAGAGAAAACCTCTGATGGGTTCAAAGCCATGATCCTTGCTTTACATCTCCTCAGGGCTTCCTGTCCTTGTATTGGGCTGGTTTGTGGCAACCTGACTAATTTTTAAAACTTTGTGTCAAGGTTGACTTCTGTGTATTTCAGTTCTGATGGGATATGATGTGAGCTTTCTTTTTTTTCTTTGTTTTCTGGTGCTGGGGATTGAACCCACAGGCAATGTATCACAGATTACATCTCCATCCTTTTTTCTTTTCTTTTTTTTTTTTTATTTTGAGACAGGGTCTCACTAAGTTGCTAAGGTCTTACTACTTTGCTGAGGCTGGCCTCAAACTTGCAATCCTCCTCCATCAGCTTTTCAAGTTCTGGGATTACAGACGTGAACCACTGTGACCTTCTGGGATGTATGAGCTTTCAAAAAGCTTTCTCTTTTTTTCTCTACAACTATCAACAAATATATTTGTTGGCTAATTTCCTAGAATTTTATCAAACATTTCAATGCTATGTGTATATTTTATCCTGTAAATGTGATATCAGGAACCACATTTCTGCTTCAAGCATATATTCTCAAGCATACATTCCACCAATCATTATCAGATACATTACCACACTATATTCTATTTGCTCCTTTCTTTGTCAGTTTTTTCTGCTGGACAGACAGATAACTGGAGTTGTTTGTTTACATTTTTGTCCCCAGCATATAACACAGTATAAGAAATAATTTGAAAATTGGCTGGAATGTGACGGAATGTGTTTCATAAACATGAAAGTGATAGAGTTCTGTTTGGGTAAAGGTTATCATAGCAAGCCTCATTGCTACCCTTAGAATGGTATGCTTACAATGTTGGCTCTTGGCTGGCATCCAAGAACTTAGATTTAAGGAAAATGCTCACAACCCTGATGATAATGATAGTGGCTTGCTCTACTTAAAGGATTACACAAAGTGGGTTTTGTTGAATGCCTGCTTTCCTTCTGAGAGTCTGGAATTGGAGTACATGCTAGACTGAGAATGTGTACATGACATGTGCCCCATTAAAAATCTTGGACTCGTAGGCTCAGATCAGATTCCCTGGTTGGCAACATTTCACAGTACTGGGGAGTTAAGCTTCCCTTGTGTGACACTCCATTGGGAGAAGAATCTCAGGACCTTGTGCCATTTCTTGCAGACTGTACCAGTGTCTCTCTTCCTTGCTGCTTTTGCTTTGTAGCTCTTGCTGTAATAAATTATAGCTATGAATAAAACTATATACTAAGTCCTCTGAGTCCTCCTGATAAGTCATCAGATTGGGAGGTGATCTTAGGGATCCCCATTCAAGGTCTAGACTTTAAAGATCAGGTCATTAGATCTTTCATCATCTCTTTTACCCTACCTCACCTTTATCACTTAGTTTTAAATGACTGTAACTCAGTTTGCAATCATTTATTCTGGCCATAGGAGCAGAACCTAATAAGAGAAGACAAAAGAAGAAAGAGATGAGGCACAAAGCTGCACTAGCTGTGGTTCTTAGGGAGCTTACATTGAGTTCATATGCACTAACAACCTAGTTGCTAGTGTATATGAGGTGAGGCTGTGAAAAAGGTGAGGCTGTGTAAAAGTTACAGCCGAATTAAAGGAAAAGCATGGAAACCAAGGGAGGGAGAGTTAGCCCAACTTTAGTTATGGCAGGTGTGGTCTAAATATAGCCCAAATAAATTGGATTCCTATCTGACATTTGCTTAGAAAATTCTATTTGACTGTATATTGATTGGTTCATTTTCTCTGGAACAGAAAGAGTAGACTTTCAGGGTGTGAGCATGACATATCTCAGGTGAATCTGATGGTACCCTGACCCTGCACATACTTTAAGGGAACATCTGTATTCTTAAGGAGTCATGGGGAACACAATCTGATACTGTAGCTGACCAATGTTTCCACCATACTTTGATGATTCTGCCTGGTTTACTGAATCAGTGAGTTGTCCTTCCCAGTCCATGTAGATGACCTGGGCTGAGGACTCCATCAAGGTGCAGAACTCAGGATCTCAGGATTAGAAACTCAGTGCAGGAATATAGGCAGCAGATCTGGGCCCAGGGGTCACACCTAGAATCTGCCCAAGAGACTCAGGATACAAGATAGTTTGGAACACACAATTAGACTCATGCATTAGCCCTGGCCATAAGTGAATATGTAATTAGTTGGAGACTAAATTTTACCTACCTATAGACAGTTTGTGCCTCCCTCTTTTTCATACTGTAGTATAAATTCATACTGTGGTAAGGATCACTTGGGAGCTTCTAAAAGACCTGGTGTGCAGCCTACACTGGACCAACTGAATTACATTCTTTGCAGCAGATGAGGACCATTAAAAGTTCCCAAGTATTTCCAATATATACAACTAAGTCAAGAACAAGTGGTATTTAAGTTGGTGTATTCTAAAGAGGACACAAGTACCAAAGATTTGGGGGATTTTCTATAGAGGAGTTATACCAAACAGAACCAAGGCAATCACCTCAAGTTCAGGATTAGATGAAAGATTCTTTCCTTGGTGAGGACACAGGAGAAAAGTAGCAGGCCCCCTGGAGAGATTTCTCATGGGGTGCTTGCCACAGGAACCTACAGTATGGTCTTGGTTGTATGGTAGTTTCTCCATACAGTGATTGCTGTGCTGGAATTTCCTCCTTGGAGCTCTTAAGACAAATGCCATATTTTCCTGTGTCACACTTTCATGGGCTCTAAGATCTCTACTGGAAAATATTATGTTACCTGAAGATTACTTAAAGATTAACCTAATTGTTTTTTTGGTCTCTATGAAAACTCTACTGCTCTCTGTCTATAGGGTCCAGCCATACAAAACTTCTGGTAGCTTGAAAAATGTTAGTTTCCTAAAAGGGTGGCATTTTTAAGCTCACTGGCTTCATATTTTTCTTCTGGGTCATCCAAGTTACCACCCTGGCAGGCCCTCCCAAGGCAGCACTGTGATCAGCACAGCAAACCACAAAACTTAATGTCTACAACTAAGTTTAAAGTGACAATCTGAGTATCAGTTTTGAGGTATCTGTGTCTGTAGGCTGAGAAAGAAAGCAACATTTATGGAGGTTCTAGTCCAGACTGGGTGGAGGATCCATTAACCCTGGGCAAAGAGAGAAGCCCAAAGTAAATTAAATTCCTATGTAATAGCAATCACCCAAAGAACATATATGGGATATATAACTTTCTAATGTCTATAGGAATAAAAAATGGGGAATTAAATAACTCTTGAGCAATGAATAAATGTCAGGTAAAGTAATTTTATGCAAATATAATTGGTTATAAATGATATATTTGTGTGGGCACATGTAGTGCATATATGTGTATACAAAAATATGCATATACATATTTATAATTACTTAGCATGGTAAATTGAAAACATCATGGCAGAAAAAATAGCAGATTCTTAAGACAAATATGCAAAGAGGAAGAAATTAATATCTTACTGAAGGGCAGACTCTTAAAATGATATACAAATCTAAATGACGTTTACATAAAACTCATTCCAATTAAAATATAGAAACATTTAAAAAATGGAAAAATACTTCTATAAGGAAGATATATTTATGCACATATACTTACACATCTGATATCACTTTCAAGTAAATAAAGTTTCCAAATATATAGATGCTTGACTGATAATATTTAAAGAGATAATGGTAGATATACCATGTATTTTCATTCATGAGTAAATTTATAAGTACAGCAATGACAATTGTACACAATTGGAACAAATATAAAAATTGCCATGCATTATACACATGGTCAAAAATATATATGGTAACAATGTTCAACATCCTTAGCAATCACAGAAATACAAATGAAAGCTACTTTGAGATTTCATCTTACTCTAGTTGTAATGACAACCATCAAGAATACAAATAATAATAAATACTGGTGAGGGTATGGGGGGAAAGTTATACTCATGCATTGTGGGTGTACTGCAAATGAGTACAATCATTTTGGAAAGATGTATAGAGATTCCTCAAAATACTTGGAATGGAAGCACCACATGATGCAGATATCTCACTCCTTGTTATTTATCCAAAAGAACTAAAATCAGCATACCATAGTGATACAAGCATATCAATGTTTATAGCAACACAATTCACAAGAGCCAAATTATGGAACCAGCCGAGGTACCCATCAACATATGAATGGATAAAGAAAATGTGGTATATATACACAATAGAGTTTTACTGAGATATAAAGAAGAATAAAATTATGTCATTTGCTGGCAAACTGGTGGAACTAGAAAACATTATGCTAAGTGAAATGAGCCAGAGGCAGAAAACAAAGGGTGGAATGTTTTCTCGCAAGTAAAAGACAGAGTGAAATAAGAGGAAAGAAACCAGGGGCAGAGAGTGGGGGGGGGGGGTCCCATGAAAATAGATTGGAGATCAGAGAAGTAGAAGAAAGGGACTGAAGGAGGAGGAGGAGGGACTAGGAAAAGAGAGGAACTATGGGGTGAAATTGATCAAATTATGTGATGTACATATATGTGAATATACCACCAGTGATTTCCACCTTTATGTATATCTATAAGGCACTAATTAAAAAGCAGGAAATAATTAGAAAGACAACCAGTAGAGTAGAGGAAGAGGAACAGGAAGAGGGAGGAAGGAAGGAAAGTGGAAGTAGTAGGGATTGAAATGGAGAAAATCGTATTCCATGCATGTAGGAACATATCAAAACCAATTCCACCAGTATGTATAACTATAGTACACTAATAAAATCATTAAAATTACCATACCTTAAACACACCAAGAAAAATATTGATGAGTTCTTTACAGGTCATAATTTCTGATTCTGATTGAGAAATAGACAAAAATGAGAAAAAATAGCTATAATTACAAAATGGAATTTATATATATATCCTTTTAAGTATCTTGTTTTAAATATGAAAAGAAAAATTAGAAGGAGTTGGGAAATTAATGAAAATGAATTACATATACAAAATTAGTTAGGTTGAAAACCCTATTAATAAATAATGAACAATCAAAACCAGACAGGCCTGAATAATACTGCACTGTTTTTTTTCAATAATCAGTTAGCAATAATCATCAATAATATAAAAGAAGCAGAAATGGTTAAGAAAATGGGACGCCCTCTTTAGAGGTTCTCTGAGTTGAGATGAGTGACAGCAGAGGAAGCAGTCTCTAGCTCTATAATTTTCTTCTGAATTATTTTCTTTTAAATACTGGAACTATATAAATGCTCCTCAATTTATGATAGGAATGTACCAAAATAAACACTTCATAAATTGAAAATATCACGTTGAAAACACATTTAATACACTTACTCTACCAAACATCACAGCTTAGCCTTGCCTATCTTTGGTGTGCTTAAGACACATCAGCCTACAATTTAGTAAAATCTACTAACACTAATCTATTTCATAATAAGATGCTGAATATTTCATGTAATTTAATGAATACTATGCTGAAAGGAAAAAAACAGAGTGGTTATGTGGGTATACTTTAGGGCCAATTTAAAGTTGAAAAATGCTAAGTCAAATCATCTAAATAAAAAACCCACTGTATTCTTCTCTGGCAAGTTAAAAGAGCAATGGACAAGACTATCAGCCAGAGTGGGAGGGATAGAAAAGGAGAATCAGGGAGTAAATCTTGCTTTAGATATAAAAAAGAGGATGGGCAAGGAAGTTGCTCGTGGAGTTTATTTATCCTGTGACAGGAGTCTGAACAAATTTGCATTACAAAAGTAGGTTTCTCACATTTAAAATATAAACTATGATGAGATAGAAGAAAATTAATACAAACAAATCTGAGAAGGATGAACTTTGCAAAAATTGCACAAATATTTTGAAATTATAAAAAATTAAGATATTTCTTTGCTCCATGAATGAAAAAAATCTGTGTGAATTTATGTGGAAACAGTTTTTATATTTAGCCCAAGATACAGATTTCTAACCCTCATTGTGAGGCTTTCTACTATCTTCTGAGCTATCATTTTCAGAACAACCTAGTCCCAGCGTATGAGAACGAGCATCAAAATGTCATGAACCCAAAGGAACGGACACAGATTGATTCAGAATCACAGAATGCACTTTACTGAGGGACTTTCTGACAAAACTGTGGTTGTGGGTGTCAGCAAGATCAGTAGCATTCCCACGATTTGGGTTGGAAGGAGAGGGATACATAGGGTTTGGAACAAAATTGAATATCTTAGTGGAAATGTAGGTTAATCAGGCACATTCCTGGAGCAAGGGTCTAATTATAAAGCTCTATGTATCTCTCTAATGGTTTTGTCTATTTGTACTATGCTGATAACCTATGCAGAAATAACTTAAGTAGGGCTACCCTGGAGGAATCATGGCAGTTAGGACTCAAGATGACTGCAGACAT
This sequence comes from Urocitellus parryii, assembly GCF_045843805.1. NCBI lineage: Eukaryota > Metazoa > Chordata > Mammalia > Rodentia > Sciuridae > Urocitellus > Urocitellus parryii. The sequence goes on from NW_027551764.1 coordinate 854,392, forward strand.
GTCAAGCTGAGTTCATACATTCCACCTTGTGACTGGTTCTTGCAATTTCATGTGCCCCTGTTTTGTGATGTCACCTGAGCCTCTAAGAGGATTTAGCATTATGTAAATAGCATGCTGTAAGGCCATTTTTCCAGCTTATAAGCACAGTTGATAGCAGGAGTAGAAGCACATGCACAAAATGAAACAGAGAATAATTACTGAAATGATAGTAATAACAAGTTTTTGTCCCCTAGGAGCTAAACAAATGACTTATCATCTCTCTTATAGAGGGAACATAATCAGACAAGACCTTAATTCAGGTTTTCATGTGTGATATGAGGTGCGTGATATCAGGACACCAAACACTGTTTGTCTTGTTAACAGCACAGGTTCTAGAGAAAACAGCAAGAACAGTAAAAATTTGCAAGTATGGATAAAAAGTAAATGTTGAATAAAAACTTACATAGGTAAATCTGCCACCTAGCAAGATGGCATTGGTGGTATCGTCCATTTCTGTTACACATCATGGCAGCAGCAACTGGGGTTAATGTTGGCCAAAATGACAGGGTCCATGAGGGGTTACTAAAACTGAAAATGAAATGGCATCCTAGACCAGGAGGCCAACTGTAGTGCTCCAAGGTATTTTAAAAAATGTTTTTAGTCCCACTCAGGGAATGAACTGTGACCACAGGTCCAGAGTCCAACAGAATCAACAGGGATCAAGTTAGGAAAACAAGTCTCTTGATACCCCATTGGATTGTTCCCTACCCTGAATTTAATGTGTACAGTGTATAAAATAGCAGCTCTGTCTGGATATCAACTCTTGCAGTATAGCATCTGGATGCAAGACTTAGATTGCACAGCTTGGGGCAGAGGCCAGAGCTCCCAGGTGCTCATAAGGGGAAGACATGCCAGCCTTATGAGTGCTTAAATTTATTACCACTTCTCCAAAGACTCCAGTCCAGATGGCTGAGATGAGTTTGCCTAGTAGGGTCCATATGTTTTACTTTAATTAGCCCTTCTCTCTCTCCACCAACCCTGCTTGCTGCCTGAGGGTTATATGACAGATGAAAATGCCATGATACATCATGTGCTTAGTGTCACAGGTGAATGAAGGGCCAAAACTCCAAGCCTTGGTTCTTGTATGCTGGCAAAAGAAAACTTAGAGTCAGACATGAAAAGCCAAGTAAGAAAATTTGATTATAAGTGAAAGTAAGGCTCAAACAGAGAACCAGTGGGTCATCGATGAGAAGAGAATGACACAGGAAGCTTATTGATACTCCCAAATTTATTTTTTTAAATTTTTCTTATTATTAGTTGTTCAAAACATTACAAAGCTCTTGACATACATTTCATACATTTCATACATTTGATTCAAGTAGGTTATGAACTCCCATTTTTACCCCACATACATATTGCAGATTCACATTGGTTACACATCCACTTTTTTACATACTGCCATACTACTGTCTGTTGTATTCTGCTGCCTTTCCTATCCTCTACTATCCCCCCTCCCCTCCCCTCCCCTCCCATCTTCTCTCTCTACCCCCTCTACTGTAATTCATTTCTCTCTCTTGTTTTTTTCCCCTTTCCCCTCACTTCCTCTTATATGTAATTTTGTATAACAATGCGGGTCTCCTTCCTTTACCATGCAATTTCCCTTCTCTCTCTCTCTTTCCCTCCCCACTCTCATCCCTGTTTAATGGTGATCTTCTTCTCATGCTCTTCCTCCCTATTATGTTCTTAGTTGCTCTCCTTATATCAAAGATGACATTTGGCATTTGTTTTTTTAGGGATTGGCTAGCTTCACTTAGCATAATCTGCTCTAGTGCCATCCATTTCCCTGCAAATTCCATGGTTTTGTCATTTTTTAGTGCAGAGTAATACTCCATTGTGTATAAATGCCACATTTTTTTTATCCATTCATCTATTGAAGGGCATCTGGGTTATCTGGGTTAGTTCCACAATCTAGCTATTGTGAATTGTGCTGCTATGTACATCGTTGTAGCAGTATCCCTATAGTACACTCTTTTAAGGTCTTTAGGGAATAAATTTATATGTTGCCAGGAGAACTGGGATCCACTTTCTGCACTCTTCACCAGTCAGATGTTTAACTCCTCCTTTACTTTGGGTGGGGGAATTTTTTATCCCAGTTGGTCCTTTCTGGAACTGCCCTGGGTAACCATCTCATTCACGGGGCGGGGGGCTGCATCTACAAATCAAATCAATTCTATGTTAATGTGGGTCCTGGGGTTAATGACCTGGTAAACTTTATCTTAGTACACCTGCTTTACTAATGAAATTTCCCTTCTAAAATACATGGAGAAATCTATTACCATTAACCCCAACCTTAAATGATCCTAGTAGAACCTGTTGGGAATTAGTCCCATTGATTTTTCCTTCTTTACATCTTTCTTACTGGCTCTCACCTGTTTATTCTCAGGTTATTTTTCTACAAGTTACTTGCTTATTCATTAAAGGAAATTCCAAAAAATCCTGTGACTATGCTACGTTATTGGTTTGTATTCCATACTCATTACTAACTACTACCTAACTCTTAGGGCCACTCCTGAACAGCAGTCAACACTGTCAACCCAGTGTGGATATCCAGATATTACATTAGCCTCTCAAAACCTTTGCTAATGGTAGTTTGACTAACTCTCTTACTAGATAAATCTTGAAAAACGTCAGTAGCCCTCCCCAAGGCATATTTATATTCTTTATTGTTTGTCAAAGTGTCAATATGATCGGTATACCAGTTCCACACTGATTGAAAAGCTCACTGTTTCCTGTCTATACATGGGTGAAAAGATGATCTGGAGGTGGGAGTACACCTGCCATTATTATCATAGTCACCTCTTCAGCTACATTCCATCCTATTTTAGCACTTGGATGTACACTTTCTATGTACCACAGGATCAGACCCACTGCCTGCACTGGGGCCGGCATGCACACCTTAATCACAACATCTGCCTCCATATTCCAGGAGTAGATATCTTAACATGAGTAGGTTCATGATATGTAGTCAATTGCATAACTTTAGTGTTGCTCTTTCCAAATTTGTTGCCCAATTATGGCTCCCCAGAGAGTCTTTACTAGTATACAACACTGTTCCACTTCCCTTCATCAATCTACAATGTAAGGACTCAGTATACTGTCTCATTGGTCCACACAAATAAATTATCTATTTTAAGTATGTACAGCATTCACAGTTTATTGTATGTCAATTGGACCTAAATGAGCCTGTTAAAGTTAAATATATAATGAAAATAATCTACAGAATGAGAGAAAACACTTGCAATTTATATTTGATAAAGGATAGCTATAATTAAATATCAAAGAAAACTTAAAATGAATAAAAAACTTGAACAAACATTTTTCCAGAAAAGATATAAAAATGCCAATAAGCACAAGAAAACATCACTAGTCATTAGGGAAAAACAAATCAAAACCATAGGGTAGTACCAGTTTAACTAACATTACAATGGCCATTGTAAACTATGTGGAAAATCAATGATTATGGGTATGTGGAAACATGGAATCCTGGTGTTTTCTGGTGAAAATGCAAATTGTGCAACTATCCTGGAAAACAATATGGCAGTTTCTAAAATGTTAAGCATAAAATTATCATGTAATCCAGAAAATCCACTTCTAGGTATACATCCAAGAAAATTGAACTTGGTGACTCTCACACACCAATGTTCATAACAGCATTATTTATGTTAGCCAAAAAGTGAAAACATCCCAAGTGTTCCTAGATGGGTGAATGAATAAGCAGAGTGTTGTATGTATATGTAATGTATTTTCCGCTGTAAAAAAATAATGAAGCTCTGATGTATGCATAACATGAATGAACTTGAAAACTTAATGCTGACATAGACAAATATTAAACAATTCTACTTATAGGAGATACAAAGAATAGAAAATTTCACGAATACATAAACTACAATAGAAATTGGCAGAAGTTCAAGGAGAGGAGAGATGTGGATCTCTCATTTAATGGTCTAGAATTTTTGTTTGGAAAAAAATGAAAAAATTGGAAATGGTTAACATTCAGTATTGTACAGCATGGAAGAAGTAATTAATGTGAACGAATTGTACACTTAAAATAGCAAGTTTTATTTTATGTATATTTTTCAACAAAAAACTCCCACTATGACATGATTTTGGTATAAAAACACTATCAATTTGATATCATTTAAGTTTTTTTTCATTCATTATTTTTCTTAACTCCTTTCCTTTATAAACATGGTGATTGTCATTTTTTTGTGATCTTTCTCTTCTACCTCATTACCAGTCTTTTTAGTGACAAATTTTCCTATTCTAAGCAAGCACTAGCTGGCCACAGACTTAATATTATTTCATAAAGGAAAGTTTGAAAGAAGAAATTTCAAAGGAAAGTCTTCAGAATAGGTTGAAAGGGCACCAGTTTTCAGTGTCACAAATCATTTAATCCTCAGTGTATAGTTAATGGTAATCCCACAGTTTTCAGCAGAAACCAGAGCCTCTGAAGGCTTGTTGCCAAAACCCATAGCAGCAGAGATTAACACAATGCAGAGCAACTGCATGAGCAAGAAGGTGACATATGTGAAGGAATCTTATGGCTTGACATACTTTTTGATAAGTGTAATAATTATCTCTCACTCTCTTTCACCTGAAGAAAATTTATGTCTTTGGAAGATCTAAAAGTTCTCTAACCTAACCAAGGATGTAATATATTTTGTCGGGTTGGTAGTTTATAACCAGACTGATCAAAGCTTAACTAAAGGAACCATGACATGGTACTCACATCCAGAGCATATTAAAGAAGAGGACATATGTGAAGTCACAACCAATCTTTTCTCAGACCTGATGACTATCTGTATCCTGAGTGGTATGTAGAATCTGAAGTACAGAAAGGAAAGTTTCCTAAAAGTTGGACAACCTTTATTATGAGGTTATCACTGTGTTTGTTCAGTCATAGATTTTGTCATAGTTACTCATGATCATTTTTTTGGTCAGTCCTCTTACCCTTACAGATTCCTTAAAGGCAAAGGCCACATGTTAATAAGTTATATGAGGCCTATTTTATATTTCAAATATCTACTTTTGGCTAAGTCAGAGGCCCTGTTTAAGATGTTGAAGATAATCATAAGTTAAAAATCTGTGTGCCATATACTTACTTGGACTGTAATTTCAATGGTATAAGATCTTCTCCGTTTTATGTCTGCCTGTATGTTTTTCTCACGTTTCCATCTTCTTTTTAGTAGAGAATCATCTTTTGTATTGCCAGTATCCTTTTCTTTTTCTGCAGAGAATTCTAAATCTAGAGAAAACAAAATAGAGTTAAAGACATTTGTGGCTTTTAGGGAGTTGAAACAACCAACAGCATATTACAATAACCTTAATGTTCTAATGTTGAAATCTTCAGGAGCTTCTTTTTTTAATGTGGTCTTTCTGAGACATTTCTTCACTTTTGATCTGGGAATTAGGTAGTCTCCATCTTCAGAATTACTTCTCTTCCTCATTCTGCTCTGAATCCATGTAAACTGAACACTTCTCTTTCCTGTTTTTCCCCTTTGTTGCAGATTGCATTTGGAGTTCAGGTGTTTCTGCTTCAGATTCCTCAGACATGGCCCTTGATCTTTCATTTTATAGATGATTATGTTGCCTGTGTCCATATTTAACTCTTTGACCTGGACATTGTCTTCCTTCTTCATTCAGCTTTTCTTCTTTTCCTTTTATTTTTAATAATGTTATCATTAGCAGCTGGCATGTGTGAGACACTGGGTTTGATTCTCAGCACTGCATATAAATAAATAAAATAAAAGTCTATCAACAACTAAAAAATATATATACATATTTTTTAAAAATAATGTTATCATGAATTTTACTTTAGTTATACCTATTTCAATATTAAACAAGTAGTAGCTACTCTGGCTGGAATAGCCTTTTTTTTTCCACTGTTTTGGCAAGTACACCAGGTTTTCTTGGTGCTGTTTCTGGTAGGTTTTTAAAAAACTGAAATGAGCGCAAAAACAAATTCTCCTACTTGTGACTCTTGTTACACTTTTTGCTTTTCTTAGGATCTGGATGTACCTCAATAATTTTTGTTGTTTGTTCTTTTGTTTCAAGTTCCACAAAGACCAGTCACTTTGGTTGATTGGATCTTCAGTTGATTTCTAATGTGGGATACATATATAAATCATATTGCCACATTTCCCAAGTACTCTATCAATCCAGCTGTGATTAAACTTTTGGGAAGTAAATCCTGTGATAAATTAGAAGTAGCATTAAGTATATAAGGCTTTAAAAGTTGTAGTCTGAAGGAAGCGGTACAGTCCCATCCCCCACAGCGGACACTCCACCGAGGCAGTCAGCGGCCACCATCCGGTAAAGCTGAAGGATTCACAGCCACTCTCCTTCAGAGTTCAACATCAAAACAGGTTGGTGTCATTCAGCTCACCCCCCAGACAGCGGGAATTCGCATAAAATCTCTCCTAGGCTTGCCGGGAGAGGGAGTATCAAGCTGAGCCTCCATAAAGACTAGGGGGAAACTAGAGACACCTGACCTCCAACCCCTCCTCCCAGTAGCAGCCAAAACGAAACCTGGCTAGCCAGCGCTGGGGGAGGGGCAAGCAGAAAAAATCAAAGTGATAGAGTGCCAGGGATCCCAACTGCAGCAGGACCAGGGAGATCCAGGCCAACTTATTCGCGCTGCCTGCCCTGTGGCTACAGAAGGCGTGGCGCCTCAGTGAAGCCATTAACTAGCAAGCAGGGAGGTTAGGGACTGCCATTAGGTGGAATCCCGCCAGCCAAGCCCACATGGACCCTTGGGCCGAGCACGGGATCTCAGAAGGGGAAGGAAGCAGTACAGTCCCATCCCATCCCCCACAGCGGACACTCCATCCAGGCAGTCAGCGGCCACCATCCGGGAAAGCTGAAGGATACACCACCACTCTCCAACAGCTTGCAACATCAAAACAGCCAGCAGCAGGACCCCGGAGATCCAGGCCAACTGACTCTCGCGGCCTGCCCCGCAGCTACAGAAGGCGTGGCGCCTCAGAGAAGCCATTAATTAGCAAGCAGGGAGGTTAGGGACTGCCATTAGGTGGAATCCCGCCAGTCAAGCCCACCGCCCACGCCCGGAACAGGCCCAGCGACCTGCCAGCATGGTAGTCACGAAACCCCAATTGGAATAGGGACAGAGCAGAGCCGCCTTCCACTCCCGGAACAGGCCCAGAGAGACGCCAGCGTGGTAGACACGTCACCCCAATTGGAGTAGGGGCACAGCCGCCGCCCGCACCTGCAAGGGAGACTTTTCAAGTATACAAGAGCAACATAAATAAATAGGGGGTAAATTTCAAAAACACAACAGTTGCACCAAGCAGAAAGAAACGCGAGCAGTATGAAAAGACAAGGAAAGAAAGGACCACAAGCAATGCAGGTCAACTCAACTTTAGAAGAGGTAATAGCTGCAACAGATGGAATATCAGATAAAGAGTTCAGGATATATATGCTTCAGATGATCTGGAGTCTCAAGGAAGACATGAGACAGCAAAATCAGACAATGAAAGATCACATTGACAAACAAATCCAGGAAGTAAAAGATCAATTTCACAGGGAGATAGAGGTAATAAAAAACAAACAAATAGAAATTCTAGAAATGCAGGAAACAATAAACCAACTTAAAAACTCAATTGAGAATACTACCAGCAGAGTAGATCACTTAGAAGAGAGAACATCAGACAATGAAGACAAAGTATTTCAACTGGAAAAGAACATAGACAGCTCAGCAAGTCTGCTAAGAAACCATGAGCAGAACATCCAAGAATTATGGGACAATATCAAAAGACCAAATTTAAGAGTCATTGGGATACAGGAAGGCACAGAGCTCCATTCCAAAGGAATAAACAGTCTATTCAGTGAAATAATACGAGAAAACTTCCCAGAATTGAAGAATGAGACAGAATCCCAAATCCTAGAAGCCTACAGGACGCCAAATGTGCAAAATCATAAGAGATCCACACCTAGACACATTATAATGAAGATGTCCAACATACAGAATAAGGAGAGAATTTTAAAAGCTGCAAGAGAAAGAAAGCAGATTACATTTAGGGGTAAACCAATCAGGATAACAGCTGATCTCTCAACACAGACTCTGAAAGCTAGAAGATCCTGGAATAACATATTTCAAACACTGAAAGACAACGGGCTCCAACCAATAATCTTGTATCCGGTGAAATTAAGCTTCAGGTTAGAAGATGAAATTAAAACCTTCCACGATAAACAAAAGTTAAAAGAATTCTCAGCTAGAAAACCATCTCTTCAAAAAATCCTTGGCAAAATATTACAGGAAGAGGAAATGGAAAATAACATTGAAAACCAATAATGGGAGGTAGGACAGTAAAGGGGGGAAAGTAGTCAAAGAGGATAACAAATCAGGTTTAGTAACATCAATAAACAAATATGGATAGAAGAACAAACCATATCTCAATAATAACCCTAAATGTTAATGGCTTAAACTCACCAATTAAGAGACACAGGCTAGTAGAATGGATCAAAAAACAAGACCCAACAATATGCTGTCTACAGGAGACGCATTTGATAGGAAAAGATATACATAGACTGAAGGTGAAAGGTTGGGAAAAATCATATCACTCATATGGACCGCGGAAACAAGCAGGAGTGTCCATACTCATATCTAATAAAATAGATTTCAAGCCAAAGCTAATCAAAAGGGATATAGAAGGACACTTCATACTGCTCAAGGGAACCATACACCAACAAGACATAACAATCATAAATATATATGCCCCAAATAATGGTGCAGCTGTGTTCATCAAGCAAACTCTTCTCAAGTTCAAGAGTCTAATAGACCACCATACAATAATCATGGGAGACTTCAACACACCTCTCTCACCACTGGACAGATCTTCCAAACAAAAGTTAAATAAGGAAACTATAGAACTCAATAACACAATTAACAACCTAGACTTAATTGACATATATAGACTATACCACCCAACATCAAGTAGCTACACTTTTTTTTCAGCAGCACATGGAACCTTCTCAAAAATAGACCATATACTATGTCACAGGGCAACTCTTAGACAATACAAAGGGGTAGAGATAATACCATGCATCTTATCTGATCATAATGGAATGAAACTGAAAATCAATGATAACAGAAGAAAGGAAAAATCAAGCATCACCTGGAGAATGAACAATAGCTTGCTGAGTGATCAATGGGTTTTAGAAGACATCAAGGAGGAAATTAAAAAATTCCTAGAGTTAAATGAAAACACAGACACAACATATCAGAATCTATGGGACACATTGAAAGCAGTTCTAAGAGGAAAATTCATTGCTTGGAGTTCATTCCTCAAAAAAAGAAAAAACCAACAAATAAATGATCTCATACTTCATCTCAAAATCCTAGAAAAAGAAGAGCAAAACAACAGCAAAAGAAGTAGAAGGCAAGAAATAATTAAAATCAGAGCTGAAATTAATGAAATTGAAACAAAAGAAACAATTGAAAAAATTGACAAAACTAAAAGCTGGTTCTTTGAAAAAATAAATAAAATTGACAGACCCTTAGCCATGCTAACGAAGAGAAGAAGAGAGAGAACCCAGATTACTAGCATACGGGATGAAAAAGGCAATATCACAACAGACACTTCAGAAATACAGAAGATAATCAGAGACTATTTTGAAGCCTTATACTCCAATAAAATAGAAGATAGTGAAGGCATAGATAAATTCCTTGAGTCCTATGATCTGCCCAGATTGAACCAGGAGGATATAGACAACCTAAACAGACCAATAACAATAGAAGAAATAGAAGAAACCATCAAAAGACTACCAACTAAGAAAAGCCCAGGACCGGATGGGTATACTGCAGAGTTTTACAAAACCTTTAAAGAGGAACTAACACCAATACTTTTCAAGCTATTTCAGGAAATAGAAAAAGAGGGAGAACTTCCAAATTCATTCTACGAGGCCAACATCACCCTGATTCCGAAACCAGACAAAGACACTTCAAAGAAAGAAAACTACAGACCAATATCTCTAATGAACCTTGACGCAAAAATTCTCAATAAAATTCTGGCGAACCGGATTCAAATACATATCAAAAAAATTATACACCATGATCAAGTAGGATTCATCCATGGGATGCAAGGCTGGTTCAATATACGGAAATCAATAAATGTTATCCACCACATCAATAGACTAAAAAATAAGAACCATATGATAGTCTCGATAGACACAGAAAAAGCATTCGACAAAGTACAGCATCCCTTTATGTTCAAAACTCTAGAAAAATTAGGGATAACAGGATCATACCTCAACATTGTAAAAGCAATATATGATAAGCCACAGGCCAGCATCATTCTGAATGGAGAAAAATTGAAGGCATTCCCTCTAAGATCTGGTACAAGACAGGGATGCCCTCTCTCACCACTTCTGTTCAACATAGTCCTCGAAACACTGGCAAGAGCAATTAGACAGACAAAAGAAATTAAAGGCATAAAAATAGGAAAAGAAGAACTTAAATTATCACTATTTGCAGATGATATGATTCTATACCTAGCAGACCCAAAAGGGTCTACAGAGAAGCTATTAGAGCTAATAAATGAATTCAGCAAAGTGGCAGGATATAAAATCAACACGCATAAATCAAAGGCATTCCTGTATATCAGCGACAAATCCTCTGAAACGGAAATGAGGACAACTACTCCATTCACAATATCCCCCCAAAAAATAAAATACTTGGGAATCAACCTAACAAAAGAGGTGAAAGATTTATACAAGGAAAATTACAGAACCCTAAAGAAAGATATAGAAGAAGACCTTAGAAGATGGAAAAATATACCCTGCTCATGGATAGGCAGAACCAACATCATCAAGATGGCGATATTACCAAAAGTTCTCTATATGTTTAATGCAATGCCAATCAAAATCCCAGCTGCATTTCTTGTAGAAATAGATAAAAGAATCATGAAATTCATATGGAATAATAAAAGACCCAGAATAGCAAAAACAATACTAAGCAGGAAGTGTGAATCAGGCGGTATAGCGATACCAGACTTCAAACTATACTACAGAGCAATAGTAACTAAAACAGCATGGTACTGGTACCAAAACAGGCGGGTGGACCAATGGTACAGAATAGAGGACACAGTAACCAACCCACAAAACTACAACTATCTTATATTTGATAAAGGGTCTAAAAGCATGCAATGGAGGAAGGATAGCATCTTCAACAAATGGTGCTGGGAAAACTGGAAATCCATTTGCATCAAAATGAATCTGAATCCCTATCTCTCGCCAAGTACAAAAGTTAACTCAAAATGGATCAAGGAGCTTGATATTAAATCAGAGACATGGCATCTGATAGAAGAAAAAGTACGGTATGATCTACATACTGTGGGATCGGGCTCCAAATTCCTCAATAGGACACCCATAGCGCAAAAGTTAACAACTAGAATCAACAAATGGGACTTACTCAAACTGAAAAGTTTTTTCTCAGCAAAAGAAACAATAAGAGAGATAAACAGGGAGCCTACATCCTGGGAACAAATCTTTACTCCACACACTTCAGATAGAGCCCTAATAACCAGAATATACAAAGAACTCAAAAAATTAGACAATATGATAACAAATAACCCAATCAATAAATGGGCCAAGGACCTGAGCAGATACTTCTCAGAGGAGGACATACAATCAATCAATAAGTACATGAAAAAATGCTCACCATCGCTAGCAGTCATAGAAATGCAAATCAAAACTACCCTAAGATACCATCTCACCCCAGTAAGATTGGCAGCCATTAGAAAGTCAAACAACAATAAGTGCTGGAGAGGATGCGGGGAAAAGGGCACTCTTGTTCATTGCTGGTGGGACTGCAAATTGGTGCAGCCAATTTGGAAAGCAGTATGGAGATTTCTTGGAAAGCTGGGAATGGAACCACCATTTGACCCAGCTATTCCCCTTCTTGGTCTATTCCCCAAAGACCTAATAAGAGCATGCTACAGGGACACTGCTACATCGATGTTCATAGCAGCACAATTCACGATAGCAAGATTGTGGAATCAGCCTAGATGCCCTTCAATAGATGAATGGATAAAAAAAATGTGGCATTTATACACAATGGAGTATTACTCTGCATTAAGAAATGACAAAATCATAGAATTTGGAGGGAAATGGATGGCATTAGAGCAGATTATGCTAAGTGAAGCTAGTCAATCTTTAAAAAATAAATACCAAATGACCCCTTTGATATAAGGGGAGTAAACAAGGACAGGGTAGGGACGAAAGTTTGAGAAGAAGATTTACATTAAACAGGGATGAGAGGTGGGAGGGAAAGGGAGTGAGAAGGGAAACCGCATGGAAATGGAAGGCGATCCTCAGGGTTATACAAAATGACATATAAGAGGAAAGGAGGGGTAAGACAAGATAATACAAATCAAAGAAATGATTTATAGTAGAAGGGGTAGAGAGAGAAAAGGGGAGGGGAGGGGAGGGGAGGGGGGATAGTAGAGAATAGGACAGACAGCAGAATGCATCAGACACTAGAAAGGCAATTTGTCAATCAATGGAATGGTAACTGATGTGATACAGCAATCTGTATACGGGGTAAAATTGGGAGTTCATAACCCACTTGAATCAAACTGTGAAATATGATGTATTGAGAACTATGTAATGTTTTGAACGACCAACAATAAAAAAAAAGTTGTAGTCTAAGCTTTTCATAATTTCTATATCCTTACTCAGAATGTCAAATATTATAATATTAAAAAGCAAATAATATGAAAAGAATGTCAAATACTATAATATTAAAAAGCAAATAATATGAAAAGAAAAAAAAATATAATCAATAGATCTCTAGAAAGGCTAATAAACCAAAAAAAAAAAAAAAACTACAACTCATGAATGACAAAAAATTAAGGAAGCCACATCAACACTGAATCCCACAGACATCAACTGGATAGTAAAGGAACACTCTGAACAACTCTTTGCCCACAAAGTCAATAAACTACATGAAGTGGACAAAATTCAAGCAAAAGAACAGATAATCTGAACAGAATTAAAACTCATAGAAATGAATCAATATTTAATAACTTCCAAAATAGAAACCATCAGGCCCAGATGGTTTCCTGGTTAATCCTAAGAAACACGTTAAGGGATAAATTCTCTACAATCTCTTTCAGAGGACAGAAGCTGAGGGATGACCTTCGAACTTATTCTATTGTGTCTTTATTACTCTAATAACAAAATTAAACAGAAATATTATAAGAAAATTACAGACCAATATCTTTCAAAAAGAGATACAAAAGAATTAACAAAACAAACAAATATTATTCATATAAATAAATATAGAGAATTGCATAGTAAAATCAACTGAGATTTATCTGTATGTCAACACTTAAATCAATTAATATAACCCTATATTGTAAGACTAAAGTGAAAAGCTACATACATTTGGAAGGAAGAAATAAAACTGCCTTTGCAGGTGATAGGATTGTCTACATACAAAATCAAAACCCATATCTCTTACCCTTCATGAAACTCAACTCAAAGTGGATCAAAGATTTAGGTACTAGAACAGAGACCCTATGCCTAATAGAAGAAAAAGCAGGCCCAAATTTTCATCATGTCAGACTAGCATTGGACTTCCTTAACAAGACTCCTAAAGCATAAGAAGTAAAATCAAGAGTCCATAAATGGGATGGATTCAAACTAAAAAGCTTTTTCTCAGTAAAGAAAACAAGAATGTGAACAGAGAGCCTAAAAAATAGGAGAAAATCTTTACCGTATGCACCTCAAGTATAGCATTAGCCTCCAGGATATATAAAGACCTCAAAAAACTTAACATCAAAAAAAAATTAGGGGATGGAGATGTGGCTCAGCGGTAGCGCGCTCACCTGGCATGCGTGCGGCCTGGGTTCGATCCTCAGCACCACATACAAACAAAGATGTTGTGTCCGCCGATAACTAAAAAATAAAATATTAAAATTCTCTCTCTCTCTCTCTCTCTCTCTCTCTCCCCCTCTCTCTTTAAAAAAAAATTAACCAATCAATAAATGGACTAAGGAAATAAACAGACACTTCAAAGAAGAAATACAATCAATCAACAAATATATAAAAAAAGTTCATCATCACAAGCAATTAGAGAAATACAAATCAAAACCACTCTAAGATTTCATCTCACTCCAGTCAGAATGGCAGTTATCAAGAATACAAACGATAATAAATGTTGGTGAGGATGTGGGGAAAAAAGTACACTCACACATTGCTGGTGGAACTACAAATTGGTACAGCCAATATGGAAAGCAGTATGGAGATTCCTTGTAAATCTGGGAATAAAACCACCATTTGACCCAGCTATCCCTCTCCTCAGACTATACCCAAAGGACTTATAAACAGCATATTACAGTGATGCAGTCACACCAATGTTTATAGCAGCTCAACTCACAATAGCTAAACTATGGAACCAACTAGGTGTCCTTCAACAGATGAATGGGTAAAGAAAATACAGAATGTGTGTGTGTGTGTGTGTGTGTGTCTATACACACACACACACACACATATAATGGATATATATATATATATATATATATATATATATGTAATGGAATATTATTCAGCCTCAAAGAATTAAATTATAGCATTTGCCAGTAAAAGGATGGAACTGGAGAATATCATGCTAAGCAAAACAATCCAATCCCCCAAAACAAAGGCCAAATGTTTTCTCTGATATGGGGATGCCAATTTACAAGCCAGGGGGTGCTAGGGAAGAATACAGTTACTTTAGGTAGAAGGGACTGAAGAGACTGGAGGCATAGGAAAGCTAGTAGAATGAGTCAGACATTATTACCCTATGTACATAGAGAACTATACAACTGGTGGGATTCTACATCATGTATAATCAGAAGAATGAGAAATTATACTCTATCTCTATATGATGTATCCTAGTGCATTCTACTGTCATGTGTAACCAATTAGAACAATTTTTTAAAAAAGAAAATCAAACAAAATCAAGAAGAAAACACCTTGGATGAGTAAGTAATTATACCTAAATAGCAAGATAGAAGATTGAGAAAAATCTCTCTCTTCCTCACATATAAGCAATGAACAAGTAGAATATTAAATTTTTAAATATTTTTTAGTTGTAAATGGACACAATGTCTTCATTTATATTTATATTTTTATTTTTATGTGGTGCTGGAGATTGAACCCAGGGCTCACACATGTGAGGCAAGCACTCTACAACTGAGCTACATCCCCAGCCCTAGGATATAAAATTTAAAAAAAAATCATTATTTTAATCATTAAATTAATTATTCAGAAAAAAACTAACAATATATTTATAGGATCTATAAGAGGAAAACTTTAAAACTATGATGGAATAAATCAAAGAAGATCTAAATGAATGGAAAGGTATTCGATGATAACATGGATAGAAAATGTTATTATCTGAATATTATTAAGTTGTCATTTCTTCCCAACTTGCTCTATATATTGAATGTGATCCAAACAAACTTCCAATGAGTTAATATGTAGAGACTGAAAAACTGATTTTAAAGTTTATAAGGAGAGATACAAATCTCAGAATAGGTAAAACCATGCTGGAGATGAACAAACCTGGAGTGCTGATAGTACCTGACTTCAAGACCTACTGTAGAGCAATAGTTATCAGGACAATAGGATATTGGAGAAAGAATTGAAAATTAGATCAGTGGAAAAGAAAGGAGAGCCCAGAAACAGACTTGCATCATCAGTACAGCCAACTGCTATATAAAGGAGCAGAGGCAACACAGCAATACAGTGCAGAGATCCTTCCAATAAGTGGTGCTGCAGGACCTGAACACTCACATCAGCAAGGCTACTGACACATGTGGAAGGAGAGACTCACAAAGGACAGAGAGTGAGGGAGAAAAAATACTTGCAGAAATAAGGGCTGAAAACTTACCAAATTTGATATAAAACATCAACCTCTATGCCGCAGTCTGGCTGGGCACAATTCAGGAGCCACTTGTCAAAAGAAATGAACTTTATTTTTAGAACACACACACCAAACCACACAGCTCCTCAGGAAAAACCTTCAGAGCCCAACTGCCAGCACCGGCTTCCCCCAAGCCTCTCCACCTCCCCCATTCCTCCTGCTCTTAAGGTCGATTGGCTGGGTTGCATGGGCAGAGCCAAAAAAAGTCCCCCAATGAGCAGCTCTGTGGTCTGAGAGGGCGGGAAACAACCCAATGAGCATCACCACAGAGGAGCCAATCAGTTGGCAGCTAGAAGTTTGCTGGTGCCGCTGTGAGCCAATCATCAGCTGGCAGCTGGAAGTTTGCTGGCAGCAGGAAGTTTGCTGGGGCCCCTTCGGCTGTGGCTCTCAACACCTCTAGATTCAATATCCATTCCTAGAGACATCATAGTCAAACTGTGAAAAGGGAAAGAGAGAACTTTAGAAGATAAAATTTCTCCTTATACACAAGGGGACCACAGGTGTCTTCCAACCAGAAACAATGGAAGGAAGCTGTGAGGTGGCATATTGCAAGGACATAGGGGAAGATCACCCAAAGATTCCATGTCAAGCAAATCTGTCCTTTAATAATAAAGAAAAATAAAGATACTACCAGACAAATAGAGCCTGAGAAAATTTGCTGCCAGCAAAGTAAACCCTCTAGATGAAGATAGTAAAATAAAATTGAAAATTTTTATTTAAAATTGACATACACTAAATAAGCATAAAAGAAATTTCAGTTCCATGCTGAGTTGATGCA
Organism: Urocitellus parryii; assembly: GCF_045843805.1. NCBI lineage: Eukaryota > Metazoa > Chordata > Mammalia > Rodentia > Sciuridae > Urocitellus > Urocitellus parryii. Next base: position 871,137 of record NW_027551764.1, read on the forward strand.
AGGCAAGAACATATTGTATGGAAGAGTTGGAATTTCAAAGAGAGAGATACTGAAAGTAATGATCCCTGAGAAATAAAAATTCCAGAGATAATAGGAAATTTCAAAAAACTATGAAATTGATGGAGCCCAAGCAGAGATCTACAAGGAAGCAAGTGATATCTGGGCTCCAGAGGGAAAGAGTATTGAACACACTAAGGTCTCCTCTGATAGGGTGAGCAGGTGGAGTTGGAAGGAAGAATCTAGAAGGCCCAGTAGGGTGGAGGACATGCTAGTTGGAGGGCGGGGCAATAAGTGGTGCAGCCTCTTCTTCTTGCTCCTCCTCTGCTGTCAGGGTCCCTTTGTGATGAGAGGGCACAGCTCTGTGACAGGCCTGGGCCCTACTCCCCATTTCTGAAGAGAACTCTCAGGACTCATTTGTCTGAACAAGACAGTGCAATTTAGAGGATGGAAATCCTCTCTTTTCTCTGAATAGCATAATTGCCGCCTGGCTGAACCCCAGCTTCACCACCTGGGCAATGGATATGACCCTTGCCTTTGTGTGTGGACTGGGGCTCTTTTGTCTCTTATTGCCTTACCTCCAGGGTAATCCATCCTTCCCACCACCAAAGAAAAAGAAAAACTCAAGAAGCTAAGAAACCTCAGGCCCGACCTAACAACAACAACAAAAAGATTCTCTTTTGCTACTCTTGTAACAGTGATCTACATTATGCTTTGAATATAGCCCTTGCTTTTCTGACACTGCAAATTATTTTAAAAATGGACAAGTTTCTCTTTCTCTCTTCCTGATCCTTCCTGATCTCTCCCCCTCCCTAATCTCTGGGAAACAGTATTACCTTTCTCTTCTGAATTTTAGGCAGATTAATCTGTCCTTGAGTACACACCCACTATAGGAACAAAGTAATCCAGACTTTGAGGTTGAAACCAGGAGATTTCAATAATGACTATCTCCCAAGTTAACAAGTGAATTACAATGCCAACACATGGAGTGCAGCCTTTGAATCACTTCTTTAAAAGCCCCTTGTTCCTGCTGTTGGGCAGAATCACAGCCTCTGGAACAGGAGTCCCCTGTGTTTCTTTTTCCTTTTTCTCAAAAACTGTGTCCTCATTACTGGATTGGCATTGAGGACAAGGTCCGAGCTTTTGGCAACACTATGCTTTCCACTTTTCCAATATAAGTAGAGACACTTCAAAAAAGAGAAATCTCAAGACATAACAGTGCACCATTCTGGGACAGGTTGGGCAGGGCAGGGAGATAGTGTGCAGGAGGATTTCTATCTAAAGCTCTAAGACCATCCATGTGATGAGCTTCAGGTCCCACAGCAAAACACATACTTTGACTTAGTGGCTGAGGTCTGGACTGGTGACAGAGTTGGGGAATTCTGGAGAAGGATAGGTCCTGAGCACTGCTACATCAGTCACCTTCTCCTGGGGGTGTCTCTGGAACAAGGCTTTCCTCTGTGTTGGGCTGAGGTGAGGGCTGTGCTGAGCCCTGAAGGCCTCCATCACCAGGATGGAATTACCTCTAGCCTCAGGGAGCAGAACCCTGCCTGGCAGCTGAGAAGAGTCTGTAGAAATGAGTCTGTTCCTGAGCAGAGGATCAGTGACTGAAGACACGCATGGTGTAGTTTATGTAGAACATCCCTTTTTGGGTTTTCTTAAGAAAAAAATATGAATTATTTTGCCACTTTACAAATGTTCTCTAAATAAAAGTGTCTCCACTAGCTAACTGTGGAAAGTTAAGCTTTCAGAAACATGGAATGTCTGCAGCTCATCTAAAAGAGCAGAGGGAGAACTGGGCCCCAGCCTCTTTTTCTATTTTGTCTATCAGCATCTGAAGGTGAAGAAGGTGCTATACAAGAGTAGGAAGAAGAGGGGCACTCCTAAAGGTCCTGACCTTCAACCCAAGAGGTGACTTGCTTTCCCCTGTTCACAAGAGACCAGAGCCATGTTCCAAAGAAGGTCAATTGCAGAGACCTGAGAGAGAGGATCCTGGGAAGGAAATCATCATACCAGAGACACTTCTCAGGTTCTGTGCTCAGAATGAAGCTGTGGTGGGCTAGGGTTGGGTGGATGTCCTGTAGGGTGGTGTGGGCAATACTGGAGCCATGCTGTAATACCATCTGTGATAAGAATCAACCAGGACCGAGGTTCCTTTTCCCAGATGTGAAAATTGAACACCCGAGAAATGCCAAGGCAAGCATAGAAAGCAAGTTTTTTAAAATTATTTTTTATTAGTTGTTCAAAACATTACAAAGTTCTTGAAATATCATATTTCATACATTTGATTCAAGCGGATTATGAACTCCCATTTTTACCCTATATACATATTGCAGATTCACATTGGCTACACATCCACAAGTTTTATTTAAAGGATAGGACAGAGACAGACTTTGCCACAGAAAATTGTGTCCAAAGCTGGGTATCCAAAGAAGTGGGGTGTCTTGATCCTTTTATACATTTTAGAACTCCTTCGTTCTCATTTTCCACTTACCTTGGCTTTCTCCTCTTCCCATCCTGTGTACACAACTAAAATGTGGGTCAAATGGTGGAGTGATCCAGGCAGGAAAGTAGCAGCACAGGAAGCAATAATTAACAACTCCTACAACTCCCTGCAGGAAGGAACAATTCCTGGGGCAGGTTACCTTAGCAACATGTTGGGAGAGGAAAGGGAAGGGCTTTGGAGATGTCAGCATTTTATTTCCTTTCCTTTCCAACCAGCCCATATCTTTCTGATTGGACCCAATTATTTATTATCTACACTTACTGCCTTTTGTGCACCCCCTGGCCCAATCTTTCTCCCCACAGGGTGGTTATGAGTATAATGGGGACTGATGGAGGTGGAAGTAAATGACAAAGTGAATGCCCCTCCAAGTGGCTTGCTATCCCTGTCACCTGTTATGTGGCCTTGAATACTGGTGCTTGATCTCCAGAGCCTACTGGCCCAGTCTCCCTCATGTGAACATTCCTCTCATGGTGAGGAGAGGCACTCAACTCCCTTGTCCACCATAACCCAGTCTCCGTTTTCAGGTTGTAATTATTGCTGAAAGAAAGAGGAAGAGACTGAAGACCTGGTTTCACTTTTACAAAGGTAAGTAACTTTCTACTTCTTCTTGTGTCCTTCCTACCTCTGCCTTTGTGACCCAACACAAAGCTTTTATAGGGCAGGAGGGGAGACCTCAGTTCAGGGAGATCTGGACTAAAGCTCTGGGATTGGGAGAGCAAGAGCTTTGTAAACTGTGGGGGCAGCAAGGGGCCATGGAACACAGATGCCCTACCTCCTGGCCCCATCTTCTCTTGGCTGCAGCCTGTGACTCCTATCTCTTGCAGCCTACCTAAGGAACCTCCATGATGACATCACATTTCACCAGCTATTAAAAGATGGCCCAGATGAGATGTACAAATTAGAGTCAGCTAGAGTCCACCAATCATGTACACTGCCTGTGAAGGATGCTTTGGCCAGTTCCTTCTTCTCTTTGGCTTCCCTGGCTTCTTTCAGCAAGCACCCTGTGCTTCTGGCCTCTACGTACTCACCAGACCTAATGACTTCCTCAGTTTCTGTTAGGTCACCTCATCCCTGAATGCTCTCAGTCACCAGAGTCTTTGATTCCTATTCCACATAGAATTTTCTCTCTCCCATCTCATCCTCCTGATCCCATGGCCTGCCTTCCATCTCTGCCAGGCCCCAGACTGACTCCTCCTCCCCGTGACTCAATGACACTTTCACTGGGAACAAACCTCAGAGCTCCTCTCCACCCAACTCTCCTGTACCAATTCCATCTCCTGTCCTACTGCCATTTCCTGTCCCACTGCCTTCTCCCAGCCCATCAAAACCACCTCCTGACCATTGTAACCTAAATAAAGTTGTTATGGTCATTAATCAAAATAATATTACATTTCCATAACTTACTGAGTTTTGTTGGTGACCATGAGTGTGAGCAAGGTGAACATTCTGATGTCTTTCTCTTGTTAACCTTACTAAAATTCATGAATAAAATAATGGGAAAATACAATCAATCACTAGTATGGCAGTATGTAAAAAAGTGGATGTGTAACCGATGTGATTCTGCAATATGTATACAGGGTAAAACTGACAGTTCACAATCCGCTTGAATCAAATGTATGAAATATGATATGTCAAGAGCTTTGTAATGTTTTTAACAACTAATAATAAAAATAAAAGAAAAGAAAAAGAAAAAAAGAAAATGCACTCAATCTAAATATATCGTCGCACTTCATTAATGTTTACTTTATAATGCCAATGGGATTCAACTCTTGATCCCATTTTACTAAATATTTCACAAAAATATTCCCTGAAATAATATTCAGTAACTCATTACTAAACTTTATGTGTAATGAAGGTGATTTTCTTAGAATTTTCTTCCAATCATGCATTGTGTGCTCAGGTTCTCTAACCAAAAATTCTCATAATCAGAATTTTGCAGATGTAAGGCATATTATCTTGTTAAAAAGATAATCTGCCCTGCACTCTCCCTAATTTTTAGTGGTTCCATAAATTTCAGGTTTATTTAAAAATGTTTTTTTCCTTTATAAGAAAGTATAATTCAACCCCACAAACCAGTAAAACAGCAGTTTCTCTCTTCTATCCTCTGTCATCAGATGCACCCAAAGATACCTGCAGTGCTGGCACCTCCCTGGGTGTGGATGACACATTCAACATTACCCAAGGGCAAGGTGAGTCCTTGCACAGTTCCCCTTTGCATGGGGGTCTTTTCCTGTTAAGGTGATAACAAAAAGTGCTCTTGAAATGTCTACTTCTCTTTGTTCATTAATACTGTTCACAAGGACAACTAGAGATTTCTTATGCTTTGCTAAATAGAAAATCAGGCATCTCTCAACTTTAGAGTGTATGTGCCTCCACCACCAGGAGGCTTGACCTTTCCACAGGGAACTCTGGATTATCCCATGGAAGGTGGAGAACAACTAATAACTGCCTGCCCCAGGGGCTGCTTCCTGGGTGAGCAAAGGGGCATCAGTGTTTTCTGCCTTTAGAGTCAGTAGGGAAACACTAGACCGTGCCAAGGGCCCCCTGAGCATATTTGTAAGATCAGGAGTCCTGGCCAAACTCCCAGAGGGTTTATAAACCCAGAGTCTGGAGAAGAGGCCCTGCTTGCAGGTTTGAGCACCTCCCATTCTCCTCCTCGCACACCCACTGTGTGATTCAGGGCAAGTCTCTTATTTCCACACCTAAATTCTAAGGACATGGTAAGTAATTTACTTAATTCATGCAAAATGTCGGAAACTGTGTCTAGTTAGTGATACCAGTGGGCCATCATTGTCACCTCAGCCCCTGGATCACTATCAGTGAATCAGTGATAGATATGCCAGTCAGGCCCCCTCTCTCCCAGGTATATTCCAGTGCACCCTGAATACCCCACCTGAGAGAGAAGGGTACCTCTACACAGGTCAGAATTTAGTCTCAGTCACTGCCTCAAGAAACCCCAAATCAGGATGCTTCCTAACCCAAGTGTCACAGTTACAGTGCACAGAAGGAGTGTTCCCAGTGTGCTCTGGGGGGCCTTGGGCCTGCCCTCTTAGGGGCTAGGGGCCAGGAAAATAGTTATTACATAGTTTAAGGAAAAACAGGAAGGAGAAAAGTCTGTATATGTTCAATACAGACAAATTTTTCTTAATATTTTTTATTTGAAGTTAGTTGAATCCATGGATGAGGACTGCAGATAAAGATTAATAGGGGCTAGGGCTGTAGCTGTAGCTCAGCAGTAGAGCGCTTGCCTCACATGTGTGAGGAACTGGGTTCGAGCCTCAGCACCACATAAAAATAAATAAAGTTATTGTGTCCATCTACAACTAAAAATATATATATTTTAAAAAGAAAGTTAACAGTATATATTATATAAACCACAACACATTATAAAAAAAGGGACTACTCTGTATTTAATACAACTAAAAGCTTGCTTTTCTAAAGACTCTGCTATGACCCTCAGGGCAAGTGCCTTGCCACTGGCATGATTTGTTTCAAAAGTCCCCTTGGGATTGCCTCGTTTCTTGCCATTGTGATTAGTTTATCATCAGTTTCACTGGTCAACTGGCAGGTGAAGTAATCCTGCAAGAAGCATGACTCTATCAGGTTCCTGCTTTTCCCCATCATACTCTGTAGGTTCTTGGTAGGAATGTTCTTAAACCACAGTGCCATTCTGGGTTGTTCAATTATAATTAGAAAATGTCATCTGCAAGTCCTGTAGAGGGATACCCACAGGTGGGGTCATCATTCTCTGCTTAGAGGGAGTAATTGACAGAGAACCCCCTTCACTGCCAACCCAGGATCCATAGGGACCTGGACTCCCATAGGCTAGGGAGGTACCCTACCAGCTGCTCATTAACAATGAGGAAGACACAGACACCTCTTCTGCCTGATATGCACACAAGGTTCTAACACTTTCTTCCGCACCCAAGCTACCTATACTGCACAGATCCTGGAAGTGCCCTGGGGCCCAGGAGATGCTGCTTTAACAAGAATAATCTTAAACTTTATACATTTATGGAGCCTCTAAATAAATAAAACACTTGATATTCCCAAATCAAGGTATGATGTATTTTTGTTGCTGTTGTTTTGCTATGGCCAAGTAAAGAAGTAAAAATATTTAAAATAAAATAAAAAGTTAAAAACTTCAAACTGATTTTATATGAGTTCAATTTCTTAAAAGTAAATAGATTTTAATGCAAAATTTAATAAGGGCATAATCTTAGAATTGAGGACAGCACTTTTTTCTCCCTCATTTATATGTTTATTAATTTTTTATATATGACAGCGGAATGCATTACAATTCTTATTACATATATAGAGCACAATTTTTCATATTTCTAATTGTATGCACAGTATATTCACACCAGATGGTGTTTTCATACCTGTACTTTAGATAATAATGATCAACACATTCCACCATCATTAATAACCCCATGCCCCCTCCCTTCCCCTCCAACCCCTCTGCCCTATCTAGAGTTCATCTATTCCTCCCAAGCTCCCGCTCCCTATCCCACTGTGAATCAGCCTCCTTATATCAAAACATTCAGCATTTGGTTTTTTGGGATTGGCTAACTTCACTTGGCTTTATCTTCTCCAACACCATCCATTTACCCTCAAATGCCATGATTTTATTCTCTTTTATTGCTGAGTAATATTCCATTGTGTATATATGCCACATATTTTTTTACACATTCATCTATTGAAGGGGACATCTAGGTTTGTTCCACAGTTTAGCTATTGTGAATTGTGCTGCTATAAACATTGATGTGACTGTGTCCCTGTAGTATGCTGTTTTTAGGTCCTTTATGTATAGACCGAGGAGAGGGATAGCTGGGTCAAATGGTGATTCCATTCCCAATTTTCCAAGAAATCTCCATACTGCTTTCCATATTGGCTGCACCAATTTGCAGTCCCACCAGCAGAGTATGAGTGTACCTTTTCCCCCACATCCTTGCCAACACTTATTGTTGTTTGTAGGCATAATAGCTGCCATTTTGACTGGAGTGAGATGAAATCTTAGAGTGGTTTTGATTTGTATTTCTCTAATTGCTTGTGATGATGAACATTTTTTCATGTATTTGTTGATTTGTTGTACATCATCTTCTGAGAAGTGTCTCTTCAGGTCCTTGGCCCATTTATTTTTGGGGTTATTTGGGGTTTTTTTTGGTGTTTAGCTTTTTGGGTTCTTCATATACCTTAGAGATTAATGCTCTATCTGATGTGTGAGGGGTAAAGATTTGCTCCCAAGAGGTAGGCTCTCTATTCACCTCACAGATTGTTTCTTTTGCTGAGAAGAAGCTTTTTAGTTTGAGTTCCATCTCATTTATTGATTCTTGATTTTAATTCTTGCACCTACAGGAGTCTTATTAAGGAAGTTGTGGCCTAATCCCACATGATGGAGATTAGGGCCTACTTTTTCTTCTATTAGACACAGAGTCTCTGGTTTAATTCCTAGGTTCTTGTTCCATTTTGAGTTGAGTTTTATGCATGGTAAGAGAAAGGGGTTTAATTTCATTTTGTTGAATATGGATTTCCAGTTTTGCCAGCGTCATTTGTTGAAGATTTTTTTCTGCAGTGCATTTTTTGTCTAATATAAGATAATTGTAATGTTGTGGGTTAGTCTCTATGTCCTCTATTCTGTACCATTGGTCTACCAGTCTGTTTTGATGCCAATACCTTGCTGTTTTTGTTATTATTGCTCTGTAATATAGTTTGAGGTCTGGTATAGTGATGCCACCTGCTTCACTCTTCCTACTAAGGATTGCTTTAGCTATTCTGGGCCTCATATTTTCCAGATGAATTTCATCATTGCTTTTTCTATTTCTATGAGGAATGTCATTGGAATTTTGATCAGAATTACATTAAATCTGTAGAGTGTTTTTGGAAGTATGGTCATTTTGATAATACTAACAGAGTACAGCACTTTTAATCAGACACATTTTACTTCAGGGAAACCTACCACATCATTCTTGCTTCTGTCATTCCCCATAGACCTGGACCCACACTGACCTTGGCTTCTGTCTTGGCCAACTTGGCAAAATCACCCTATTTTATTCACAATGTTAATAAGACACACTGAAGCTTCATCATATCCTTTTGGGATGACTGATTTTGGTGGGGGTGGCCTAATATAAGAAAGTGAAATCAATGTGTATTTAAGCTTCTAGTCATGTTTTCAAAATGGTTACATATTTAAAATATTGATTACTCTCACAACATCATGATAAACATCAGATTGCACTCAAGGATGAATTAGTGTTTTACCTTCAATGATTGACATCACACTAGTTTTGTCTTCTAAATTATGTCATATGGACCAATAATTCATAATATTCTGCATATTCACTTTGGATTTAAATCTACATTATATATTACTACTAATAACATACATAATATTATTCATTTTTATCATCACAATCAACTACTTGAGAAGTCTCAAAGACCCTGGTTGTCCTTTGACTGTTACTGACTCATACATAAGGTCACTTATTGTCACTTGCTGGGGAAACAAAGGCAGAGATCCTCCAGCCATGCCACCCCACCTTCATCCACAGAACCCATGAGCATCCCAGCTACAAACACTGTGGTGGCCCTGTGGTCCATGATGCTCACCACAGACAACCAAACTCTCCATACATGCCTATTATAATTGAGTTATGTGCCCCCAAATTCATGTGGTCTCAGCCACCAATACTTCAGAATGTGACTTGATTTGGCAATAGGTCCATTAAAGGAGTAATTAAGGTAATAAGGTCCTTATGATTGACTATAATCCTTTCTGACTGGTGATCTTTACAAAGAAAAATATAGTCTGGATAAGGGGTGGAGTGCCAAAAAGACTGACATGGCTAGCAGTGTTAGTCTTCAAGAAAAGAAGGAAAGATAAAGACCTTGAATTAAGAATAGATAAGGGAAGGCATGACCACTAGACCAGCATCACTGAAGACACTTGTTATGGGTTGGATCCAGAATGTTCCCCAAAAGTTCTTACTCTGATGACTTGATCCCAAATGCAGTAGTATTTGGAGGTGGGGCTGTTAGAAAATGATTGAATCAAGAGGACTTTGACTTCATAAGTGGATTCATCCATTGATGGCTTCATAATATGAATGGATTACTGGGAGTTGGTGGAAACTATAGGACAGTGGGATCTAATTGAAGGGAATGAATCCTTGGGGGCAGGCCCTTGGGGATTATATCTTTTTTTTTTTGAGAGGGAGGGGGGGGGAAGAGGGAGAGAGAGAGAATTTTAGTATTTTTTATTTTTCAGTTTTCAGCAGACACAACATCTTTGTTGGTATGTGGTGCTGAGGATCGAACCCGGGCTGCACGCAAGCCAGGCGAGCGCACTACTGCTTGAGCCACATCCCCAGCCCCCTGGGGATTATATCTTGTCACCAGCCCTTTACTGTCACTCTCTGCTTCCCTGCTGCCAGGAGGTGAGCAGATTTCCTCTGCCAAGCCCATCTGCCCTGATGTTCTATCTCTACCTTAGGCACAAAGGAATGTAGCTGGCCAAACAAAGAATAACAGCTCTCTAATCAAGAGGCAAAATATGAGTTTTTCCTCTGGTATTTTTTCAAAGTAATGAAAAGCTAAGTTAATACAAAAGAGAATACTATACTCAAAAGAGGAAGATAAAATCATTAGCAAATGTGAAAAAGTAAATCCCTCTACAGAAGTTGACATGCAAATGATAAATAGTAAAGTATCATAAATTATCAATATAGCAGATGATCAAACTTCTAAGATGAATAAGTCAGAAAGGGAAAAAAAAACAGAATATTCAAAACCACCAGAAGAAAAAAGAGCAAAATGACAGGAACAAATACATACTTTTGGATAATCACCCTGAATAAATGTTTTTAATTTTCCTTACAAAAGATGCAGATTGGCCTAATGGAGTAAAAAATAAGACCTAAAAATATTCTGTCTATAAGAAACTTAACTCATGTGCAAAAATATACACATACCCAGAGTGAAAGAATGGAAAATGATGTTCCAAGCAAAGGGAATCCAAAAGCAAAAAAGGAATAGCTACATTTATAATTTACAAAACAGACTTTACAACAAAATTAGAAGAGAAAAAAGGTCACTATGTATTGATCAAGGGAATAATTCATCACAAAGACATAATTTTTATAAATACATAAGCAATGCCTTGAAGCAAACAATTTTAAAAAACAAACATAATTAGAGATAAATAGAAAGATAGGTCACAATAAATATATCATCTAGATTTAAAAAATCAACAAAGAAACATAGATTTACATGGTACTATAGATTGAATGGACTTAACAAACATCTACAAAATATTCCATCCAATAGCTGAAAAATATACATTATTTTCTTCAGCACACATAAAAAAATATTTTCCAAAATAGACCATATATTAGGAAATGGAGAAAGTCCTACCAAATTTTTTCAAATGAAATAATTTCTTATATTTTATCTGATCACCATGAAAAGAAACTAGAAATAACTGCAGAAATTACACAAACATATGGAGATTGAGCAACACACTACTAAATGAAAAGTACGTCATGGAAGAAATCAGAGGGGAAATTAAACTCCTTGTATCAAATGAAATGGAACCACAACTACCACAACAGGAAAAGCAGTACTAAGAGGCATGTTTATCGGAATGAATGCCTATATAAAAACTTCTTAAAAAATAACATCATGATTCATCATAAAATTGCAAAATGTTACAAAAACAAGAACAAACCAAATCCAAAATCCATGGAAGAAAAGAATCAGTAAAGATCAGAAAAGAAATAAATGAATTAGAAACTAAAGAATAATACAAAGCATCAATGAAATAGTTGGTTTGTTGAAATGATAATATGAGAAACCCTTAGCTAAACTGACAAAAAGAAAGAAGGCCCAAATAAACAAAATAAGACTTTAAAAAAGAATCTTAACAACAGATACAGTGAAATTCAAAAGATTAGTAGGGAAATTTTTGGAAAAAAAAAACTATGCCTAATAAATTAGAAAATCTGGAAAAAATGGAAAAATTTCTGGACACATATGACTTGCCAAAATTGAACCAAGAGAATATAAAATACCCAAATAAATTAATGATAGGTATTAAGATTGAAGCAGTAATAAATTAAAGAAGAAGAAGGAGGAGGAGGAGGAGGAGGAGGAGGAAGGAGGAAGGAGGAAGGAGGAAGGAGGAAGGAGGAAGGAGGGAGAAGGGAGAAGGGAGAAGGGAGAAGGGAGAAGGGAGAAGAAGAAGAAGAAGAAGAAGAAGAAAAGAAGAAGAAGAAGAAGAAGAAGAAGAAGAAGAAGAAGAAGAAGAAGAAGAAGAAGAAGAAGAAGAAAGAATGATCCTAGGACCAGATGAAATCGTTGCTGAATTTTACTGTATTTTTAAAGAACTAACACCAATGGTTCACAAACTGATTCATAAAACAGGGAAAAAAAGCTTTCAAACTCATTCTATGAAAGCAGTATTACCCTGCTAACAAAACCTGTAAAGAACGCAACAGAAAAAGACAGCTACAGACCAATATCTCTAAACATAGATATAAAAATCTTTGATAAAATGCCTTTAAATTTACTTTAATAGTGCATTAAAAAGATAATATGCATGACCAAGTTTGTTTCATTCCAACAATGCAAGAATGGTTCAACAAAAACAAATCAATAAGTGTAATAAAGCACTAAGTAGAATCAAGGATAAAAATCACATGATTATCTCAATTGATGCAAAAAATCCTGATAAAACTCAGAATTTCTTTATGATGAAAAACCCTGAATAAATTATACATAGTGGGATCTCAATACAGTGAAGGCTACTTTTTATGCTACACTGAGAAAAACTGAAAGCACTTCCAATAAGATCAAAAACAAGAGAAATATGCCCATTCTCACCATGCTTATTCAACATAGTACCAGAAATTTTAGCCACAGAAATTAGACAAGAGAAAGTGCATGGTTTATAAACATTAAAGTAGGAGGTCAAATTATCCCTGTTTCTTGATGATATGATTGAACACTTAGAAAACTGGGGTGAGGGAAATCCACCAAAAGATTTTTAAAACTGATAAATTCAGTAAAGTAGGATTCAATATCAGCATGCAAAAATCAGTTGCTTTTGTTTGCACCAATAATGAATTGTCTGAGACAGTAATCAGGAAAACAATCGCATTCACAAAACTGAAGAAGGAGGAGGAGGAGAGGAAAAGAGAAGAGGAAGAGTAGGAGAAGGAGAAAGAAAAGAAGCAGCAGAAGAAATACGAGGAATAAATCTAAGAATGTGAAAAGTTTCTACAATGCAAATTACAAAACTGAAGAAAGAGAATGAAGAACACACTAGAAGTTGGAAACACCTATTATGTTCATGAATTGGGAGAATCAGATAGTTAAAATGGCCATACTACTCAAAGCAATCTAAAATTCATTCCAATCCCCAACAAAACACCAATGACATTCTTCATAGAACTAGAAAAAAATCTAAAATTCATATGTAAGCAATAAAGACCAAAAGTAGCTATAGCAATTTTGAGCAAAAAGAGCAATGTTAGATGCATCACAATACCTGAATTCAAATTATACCTGAGAGCCATAGTAACAAAAACTGTATAGTATTGGCATAAAAAGAGGCAGATAGAGTAATGGAATAGAACAGAGAACTCAGAAATAAATTCACATTGCAGCTGATTATCAACAAAGGTGGGGGCTGGAGATGTGGCTCAGCGGTAGCGCGCTCGCCTGGCATGCGTGCGGCCCGGGTTCACCTCAGCACCACATACCAACAAAAATGTTGTGTCCGCCGAGAACTAAAAAAAAATAAATAAATAAATATTAAAAATTCTCTCTTTCTCTCTCTCTCTCTCCCCCCTCTCTCACTCTCTCTTTAAAAAAAAAAAAAAAAAAAAAAAAAAAAAAAAAAAAACAAAGGTGCCAAAACATTCTAGAAAGAAGAACCTTCTTCAAAAAATGGTGCTGGGGAAACTGGCTATTCACATATAGAACACTGAAACTAGATTCCCCTTTCTTACCCTGTAAATAAATCAACTCGGGATTAAAGACCTTAATGTAAGATGAATCCTTTGAAACTACTAAAGAGAACATAGAGGAAACACTTCAAAATCATGGCAAAATAAGATTTCCAAGTTATGACTCCAACAGCACAGAAAATCAGAATGATAATGCATAAACAGGATTGCATCAAGTTAAAAAACTTCTGCACAGCTAAGACTACAATAGCAGAGTGAAAGACAACAAAAAGAATAAGAGACAATCTTTGGTAGCTATTTATCTGACAGAGGATGAAAATAGAAAAAAACTTAAAAAGCAAGTAATATAATAAAAATGGACAAATGACCTGAATAGCCATTTCTCAAAAGAAGAAATACAAATTGCCAATAAATATATGTGAAAATTCTCCACATCTTTAGCTATTAAAGAAATGAAAATCAAGCCTACAATGAGATTACATCTTGCCCAAATGAGTAAGATGGTTATTCCAGTTGGAATACATATTATTAAGAAAAAAAAACAGTAACAAACAAACACGGGTAAGGATATGGAGTAAATGGAACCATATACTATGTTGGTAGGAATGTAAATTAGTACAACATCTATAGAAAACAGTAGGGATGTTCTTCAGAAAACTAAAATAGAACTACCATATGACCCATCTATATCACTGTCGAGTATTTATTCAAAGGAAATGAAATCAGCAAATAAAAAAAGACACACCTAACCGTGTAATATGATGTATTAAGAACTATGTAATGTTATGAACGACCAATAAAAAAATAAAAATAAAAATAATAAAAATAAATAAATAAATAAATAAAAAGACACACCTAAATGATCAAGTTTATTGTGACACTATTCACAATAGGTAAGATATGAACTCAGCTGAGGTTCCCATCAACAGATGCATGAATAAAGCAAATATAGTATATATACATGATGGAGTATTATTCAGTTAAAGAAAAATGAAATCCTGTCATTTGTAGGAAAATGGATAGAAGTGGATCTTGTTAAATGAAATAATTCAGATATAGTAAGGCAAGTATTGCATGTTTTCACTCATATATGGAAATTAAAAACCAAAAAATATATTCAGAAAGAAAGATCATTTGGGAAGCAGGTAGCAGGGAGAGGGGAGAGTGAGCAAAGGTAGAAAGAAGGTTTATACCTAAAGGACTTAAAACAGCATACTACAGGGACACAGCCACATCAATGTTTATAGCAGCGTAATTCACAATAGCTAAACTGTGGAACCAACCTAGATGCCCCTCAGTGGATGAGTGGATTAAAAAATGTGGCATATATACACAATGGAATTTTACTCAGCAATAAAAGAGAATAAAATCATGGCATTTGCAGGTAAATGGATGGCGTTGGAGAAGATAATGCTAAGTGAAATAAGCCAATCCCCAAAAAACAAATGCCGAATGTTTTCTTTAATATAAGGAGGCTGACTCACAGTGGAGTAGGGAGAAGGGAGCATAGGAGTAATAGATGAATTCTAGATAGGGCAGAGGGATGGGAGGGGAAGGAAGGGGTCAGGGGATTAGCAAGGATGGTGGAATGTGATAGATATAGTTATCCAAAGTACATGTATGAAGACACGAATTGGTGTCAACATACTTTATATACAACCAAAGATATGAAAAATTGTGTTGTATTTGTGTAATAAGAATTGTAATGCATTCCACTGACATTTATTTTTTTAAAAATCAATAAAAAAATTTCCTCCCATAATTTATAACTAAAAGTTCCTCAAATCAGGATTCATACCACATGACAAAGTTACAGCAATATGGTTTCTTTTGGACACACAAATATTTCAACAGAGCAGGAATTCACAGGAATATCTGAAAGATAAAAACACATTGGAGATTATTTAGTTTATGTCAAACATCTTACAATTGATTCTGAGATCATCTTCACTGTGATGCAGAACTCCCAAGACAGAAAATAGAGTCAGTTGTCTTCCTAGGGAGAAAACTGAACACCATACTCATCAGGGCAGAGAGCCAGAGGAGGAAAAATATACATTACCAGAATATCAGCAACCACATAGATCAACACTCCATTCAACTCAATCTCCTTCCCCAGAGAATGTTTTAGTTGTGGTAGTGCATTCAATTCTTCTGAAATCCCTGGTAAACAAAACCCATTTCCTTTGCAAGAATAAAGGAACAAGAGTTGACACTTGTTGAGGTTTTGACAATTGTTATAAGTGTACAAAGCACTGCTTGCCAATTTAATCTTTAGTATAAATGTATGAAGTAAGTCATATTCTCCTTATTATAAAGATAAGCTGTCTGAAGTCTACTGTAGACCCTTGCATAGTTATTAACTACTGTGGTGGGCAAAGTCTCTGAAAAATAAAATAATTTTTAAAAAAGAAGGTCAATGCATGATACATGCATGTATGGAAATGATACAATGAAATCCATTAATTTATACATCTAATATGTGATGATAATTAATTAGTTAATTAATATGCACATATGAAAAAGGGGAGATTAGGACCGACACACAAGAGGGAGGACCAAGTGAGGACCTGGGGAGAAGATGGTATACACAATTCTGCAAGAGAATTCTGAGAAGAAAACATTCTAATGACATCTGGATCTCAGCCTTACAACCTCCAGAACTTTGAGTCAGTAATTTCTATCATTCAGTCAACACTTTGTTATGGCAGCCCAAACTATTGCACACCCTTTCTACAGAGAGGAAGAGAAGGTGGACTCTGCCTTCTCCCATGGCAACTGTTGGCCCTATATCCCTGGAAGACAGGGCCTTCACATGAGTCTGCCACTGTCTAGCAGCATCTGACACCATTCTCATTATTTTAATGTTTTTGATGACATAACAGCTCTAGAAATTTGAAAACTGAATGACAGAATGGGTACAGATAGGTCAGTTTCAAAGTGAAGAAAATGAAGACGGGGTGGAAAACTTAAGGGATGCCAAAATATAGAAGTCAAGATAATGAATGTGCAATTTTCCAAAATCCAAATTAATGCAAAAACTCTATGATGAACTCCAAAATGTCAAAAATTTAAATAAGAGCAGAATGCACTGGATAATATTAAAAAACTTAACCACAGCTGGGCACAGTGGTGCATGCCTGTAATCCCAGCAGCTCAGGAGGCTGAGGCAGAAGGATGCCAAGTTCAAAGTCAGCCTCAGCAAAAGCAACTCAGTGAGGCCCTGTCTATAAGTAAAATACAAAAAATAGGGCTGGGGATGTGGCTCAGGTGGTTGAGTGCCCGTGAGTTTAATCCCTGGTACCCAACAAAACAAAACAAAACAAAAAGTTAAACACAAAAATAGCACAGACTGCAGCAAATAAGAATGGAACCCCTGTCCCTAGGACTGGAGTTGACCCAAAGGGCTTCAGCTGCCAGAAAAACAGGGAAATGTAGATAGTGTCAAAGGAAAGGCAAGGACAGGCTGGCAGCAGAGGGCCATTCATGACTCTTTACCAACCAATATCAAAGTATTTCAATACTGTAATAATCCATACAACCACATTAGTTTAAGCCATGGAACACCAGACTATGAATACAGTTGGAATCAGACACTCCAGAGCTCTCTGACATAGGTGATGTTTATGTATGAATAAATGGCCCCCCTATAGTTAAGGTATCCTTGAGTCTAAATTCACATAATATTTGCCTTTACATTCTTACAGTAGGGCTCAATATCTTGCCTTCCAGGGTGCTCAATAAATGCTGATGCTCTAACTAAACTATAGAAAACATCTTTATCTCCATGTAATTTGAACGTTCTAGCAAAATGTAGAATGATCCATGAAGAACAATTTTCTGAATGGAAATCATCTTTCATGGCCATTTTCACAATTGGTTCAAAGATTATTTGTTGTCCTGCCAAGGTTCATATGAAAAAAAAGAAGACTGTATTCAAATTTTAAGTCAATCTCTTCACCTTGGATTACATTGCACACACAGAGGGGCTGATGAAGGGCTTGTGAGGCAGGGACATCTCACAGAGGTGAGACAAAGATGAGGAGTACATTCATGGACCAGCAACACCTAGAAGGAGTCTGCAGATCCAGGTTGAGTGATGGGAGAGACATGCTCCTTGGACCTTGGCCTGAGACTGTTATCAAAGAACTGCTGCCACTTCAGCAGTGGGCTCAGAACTCAGCCCTTGCCAGAGCTGTCTCCAAGCAAGACCACCAGAGGTCAGGGAATGAGCATCCTGACCTCTTTCCCCTCCAGTCCTTCTCCCTAGAAATGTCTCCCATTGGGTGAAGGCAAACCATTGCCAGAGGTTCAGAGAGCCAGGCTGAATCAGGGTGGCATGAACACAGGATGCTTCTGAGGGGTGACATCCAGAAAAGAGCCAAATAGTGCAGAGTTGTGAATGTCATATGTATGTGTCTGCATTGATGGTCTGACAGCTTTCAAATGCTTCCCATTTAACCAACACATCACAATCGGAAATCTTAATAAACAAGGTGCTGAATGACTCTCAGTGATGATTGATCTCTCTTTTTAGTACAAAACTTTACTCTGTTTTCTCTACTTAAAATGAATTTCTGTGCCTAGAGTGTTGCCAAGCTCAGATAACAATTAAGAGGATTTGTGAGATAAAAAGCAACAACATAAAATCCCAGAACTGAGAAGTGTAGTATCTAATGTGGAAACATTGAAATTATGAAAATGCAAAGTTAAAAGAAGTAAAGTATGCATTACAGAGACCAGGAAGATTAAAAACAGAAATGGGGAATTATTTCTTAGTAAAGTCATTGAGTGGAAATAAAAAGGAAGAAGAAGAATGTGAAGAAGAAAAAGGAGGAGGAAGAAGAGGAGGAGAAGGAGAAGGAGGAGAAAAAAGAGGAGGACCAGGAGGAGGAAGAGGAGAAGGAGAAAGAAGAAATAATAATAATAGGAAAAGAAGAAAATTCATACTGACAAAATCTGCAAGATCCATTAGAACAATTAGTTACATAGACATTAGAACAACCAGCAAGAAGGGGCTTTATAATATTTGACTACATTTAAAGATTAGAGCAATATGTGACTTGTTAAGGGTTGAATTGTGTCCCTTACAAAAGATCTTAACCCAGTACCCACATATATGACCTCATAAAGAAACAGAGATTTTGGAGATGTTCAAGTTAAGATGAGGACATTAGGTAGACCCCAATCCAGTATGACTATGTAACTATAAAAAGGGGAAATTTTTTAAAAAAAAAAAACATTGTTTAGTTGTCAATGGATTTTTTTTACTTTATTTATTTATATGTGGTGCTGAGGATTGAACCCAGGATCTCACACACTCCAGGCAAGTACCCTATCACTGAGCTACTACTCCAGCCACCCCCCCCACCCCGTGCCAATAAAGGGAAATTTAAGAAAACAATTTCTGTGGTAGAAGTCCCCAGATTATGGTACTTTGCTATGTCCACCCAAGGAAATTACTACACTGCTCTTATTGAAAATGAGTCACACCTAATAGGCAAAGTAAAACTCATTTGTCACTTAAGCTTATTAGTTCTGAAACACTTTTTCTGCCATTATATTCTGATTCAGGGAGTAAGGCTTCTCTCCAGGATAGAGGTGTTTAATCAATAGTCAAGTTACTGTGTGAAAGCCTTGTCTTCAGCTGTCACCTGCACAATGAAAGACCATGTGTTAAGAACAAGCCCAGACAGAGGACTATTTTGATGCTAAAATCAATCTTTTAAATAGAGATTAGGTTTGAAAGAAGAGAGAACACTCTTTGATCCACTGTATATTCTCTGTTCCGTCAGTCATCTCTAGCAGGTGTCATTTCACATATTGGGTGATCTCTGGCACAGTAAAGTGGCCACAGGTACCTGCAGCTGGATGCCAGGAAAAGACTCAAGGAAGTTGGAAAAAATCATGTAACTTGTTTTATCAGATTCACCCATCACAAATGAAGAAATACATTGGGGCTCAGTACATTCTCACTGATTCTAATTAGTCGACAATAGCTGGTGGCAGGGACTGGGAATTAAAAACCTGCATAAAGTTTCAAAAGATTCTCTTTTCAAAAATATGCCACGGGCTATCTGGATTACTATGTTTGTATTCATTTGATTATTATAACTATTTTTTTTCATTTATAGGAATACAGATATTTAATACTTGCTAATTAAGACTTTATATTCAAATTCTGGGAGGCTTCATATAAAGCAGTTTGATAGTAGGAAAACAGGTTATCTGATACCATGCAGTCTGCTGACTTAATGTAACATAAAAATGCAAGTTTGTCATTAAAAAGCATATCAGAGGGCTGGGATTGTGGCTCAGTGGTAGAGTGCTCACCTAGCACTGGGTTTGATCCTCAGCACCACATAAAAATGAAATAAAGATATTTTGTCCACCTACAACTAAAAAAATAAATATTAAAAAAGGTTAAAAAAGGCATAGCAGAGGAGAGAAAGTAGAACATTAATATAAGACCATCATGCTATAATGCCACCATGTTGATATGTGCAGAATGAAGAAAGCTGAGACTGTTTTGAAAGAGTCATTCAGTGAGATGAACTTTGTTAGAAACCCCTTATATGTGGAAAGGTTCTATTCTAAACAATGCCTTACAAATCATTAGTCATGTAATTTTGGTTATGATAATTAAAACTACACTTACTTTAATTCTCGTCACCTGTTAAGACTGTGCACAGTATCCAGAATACAAACAAAAGTAAAAGTCATCATGGGGCTAGAAAAACAATTAGCAATAATAAAATGATGAACACTGTAAGTTAAAAGAATAAAAATCAGAAACTAATCAGCCCACTGCATCTTCAAAAGGCTAAGCAAATTGAAAAGAACTTAGATATTTCACTAGGACATGATAAATTGATTGTAAAATTGGTAAAACCTATTTTACTATATTAACACATTTGGAGATTATGATTTTGATATATAAGTGAGAGACTGATACTTGAATTTTCATTGCAGCAATCTATTGTTTGGATTTGTTTGGGGCTACAGCAGATAATTGCCCAATCTTCTTTCTTAGTTGATGCTTATGTTCAATCCCAGAAAACTTCCTTCAAAGTGCAGTTCTATGGACAAACTTGACCCAGACTAAATCACCTGGATTTAGTGACCTTAGTTATATCTCCATTCACTTGTCCCAGGTGTTTCTAAATGTATGGTCAATTATGAGATTGTGTGTACTTTTTAGTCACATTCTATTTGATCATAATGGCATTTGTCCTTTTTCAGAGAGTATGGAACATAGATTGTGTTTTCACAGGTCTGATGTATAAAGTGAGAATAAATCAATGTTAATGTCATATTCTATCCTTTTTAGAAGTGGGCAATAGAACTATAAAGGGATCTATTCCCCTAATCTTATTTAATTTTTAGAAAAATTATTAGTATGAGCAAATATGTGCTTTTCTAGACCCCTAAGAGGCTCTTTCTAGCTCATTCAACACAGAGATGTATTGATCAGCCACTATATGTCGCACCTTAGCAGAGTGCTGTGTTATCCCCTGTAGTAGGACCACAACATCAGAAACTGAAGAAACATTTAAACTCATCCAAAAAAGCTTGTTTTTTATTATTGCTTTCCTGGGGGAAGAAAACTTCAATTACCTAAGCAATTCTGAGCTAAGGACATCCCTTCAATTGATTACAGTAAGTGACTTTGCTCCCTAGCTTTGTTGATATTTGTGTGTTACTTCTATTCAGATGTATCAGATTTATTTGGATATATAACTAACTTTACTAGTGTCAATTTTAAGATGAAAAACTCACATATATGTTAGAAAGAAGCAAAAAAGCTCATTTCAGAAGCAAACAAAATATATAAAGGAAATCTATAGGAAGCCTGGTTTTCCACTTGCTACACCCTGCAGACTTCTTAAGCCCCTCTATCTAAGCCATGTAGCATGTTAAGGGATCAATTTAAGACTCTTAATGCTTTCTTGTTGCATTCTTTGTTTTCTGTGTTTGCCATATGAGTGGATTTGGTGGTACAAGCATTAATATCACAAGGTATCGTGATTCTTTAAGAGAACATTTCCTGCAAAACTTTCTAGGAATTAAAAACTCTATTTGTTGCAATAATAGAAGGCATACAACATAAATATGTCTGACTTGAGAAAAAATTAACTTTTTACATCAGTTATTTAGAAATGTAATTTCTGGAGAGTAACATTTGCACATTTATATTTTAAATATACATTCCTTGATTGACCAACAAAGGAACAATATATAATAGTTTATGTATCTCCATGAACCAGGGAAAATGTTGATATTATAAATGTTAAAAATATCATCCACCTTATGAATAAAAAGTTCATCACATGCAATTTAGCTTCAATTTCCTGATATTAAGTAATCTAAAATATTACTTTGGGATGATTAAACATATTTATTATCTACTGATTGAGTGCTTAAGTGAAAGTTCACATACCAAATCAATGTGGGAAGAGCCAGTAGTCAACCTTGACATGAAGGTTTAGAAACTAATGGCTGTCATAAACCAGCTCAAGATGAGGACAATATCCCCAAGGAAAGATAAAGCAAAGGATCTTGAGGATACAACCTACAGGGGTTTTCTTTTGTAATAAAAGTTGGCTTCATGCAGTGTTTCTTTTTATTGAAAGGAAACAAATGAAGTTATCTACAAATTTACTCTGGTTCAGAGAAGCTGAACTGAATAACAAATTTATATAATTATATAACTAATTAGAATATGCCAGAAGGCCAAATCAGTTGGACAATTATTGAAATGCAACTTCATGTTTAGACTAAATGTTAAAATGTAATTTTGTGTTCATCATAAAGGTTAATATGCATCTCTAATATTGCCATACAATTATAAACTCACTTATACTTCAAGATCTTCCCCAAAATCATCACCTGAAGTAGATACATATTTCACTTTAAAATTTCACAATCCATCTTCTCATGCCAGTGGCTTCTGTTAACACCTAAGAAGAGAATGATAATTGCAGAACCAGTCCCAACTTTGAGTTACTAATAACTAATGAGCCTCATTATAAATCCTCAAATACACCATAAACATACCAGGTATGAAATCAAATCCATAATCCAACACCAGTCCCTTGGGTATAGAGTATTATTATCTTACCAGTTGTCCAAGGCAGACCCAGTAGAATCCCTGACATCTTTGTCTCCCAATATCAGTCATTCTGGTCCTTTTCTAAGGCTGCTTCAAATCCACCATGCAAGTATTTATCCTCTGGTATCATCCAAATTCAAGTGACTTGTTCTTGACCTAAACAGGAGACAACAACATCTACCCTTGATGTCACCCATTCTCCACATGCAGCCAGGATAGTCTTCTCAAAATGTGTATCAAATTTGTTGATCCACTGCTTAGTGCTGCTGCAGGAATCAAATATTGCCAGACTGTTTTGGCCAACTCCTATCATATGACCAAGGGTACACCTTGAAGAAAGCCACTGAAACAGGAACAAAGAAGATTTCATCTAAGGGGATTGAGGTCAGAAATTTGGACTAAACTGCAACTCACTTTTCCTTTGAGTCTGGTGGCTTGCACAACCAGCTGAAGAAGGTATGGAAGCCAAGTTGGTGGACATGATTGCATTTGAGTACTGAGCCTTCGAAGAACATAGTTGGTGGTGAAGTGCTTGAGATGTGCTGTGCCCCCTTTACCCAGGGCAATTGGTTACCATGCCGTACAAGTAGAATTCTCAGGAGTCACCTGAGATCCTGACACCCAGTAGAGATGAGCATCTGCCAGGCTCTAGGAGTGTGTTGACCTAATTTTTATGTAGTTGACTCCACCCAACAAAGTTACACACAGAATGTGATCTCAGCCACCAGAGCTTCCCATTTAGAACTCCATGTCAGCCTCAGCCTGCAAATGCATCAATCTACTCTGCCCCAACCAAACTCCAGCAGACAGTACTTCCCACTCCATCCTACATTGTATGGGTGAGTAGAGAAGCTAAGAGCCATTTAAACCAGCTTTGAACCTATGCCACTCCAGCCAAGAGTCTCTTGAGCAACATAAGAGTAAGGGTTGAATCACCCCCAAGCCCTTGCTCTCTCTAAGGGGTACAGAGCTCAAGACAAAAATGGAAAGAAGGACAGTGTGGCATAAGTAGTAGATATCAGTCCTTGTCCACAGTTTTGACCACATCAGTAGAGACAATTCTTTCATTTTTCATTATGATTTTTTTTGTTTTTGTCGTATATGTTGATTGGCTTACACTGTGGATATATAAAGAGATTTTTATCTTATCATTTTCTCTTTTGATTATCCTTTTACTATTTTGTTTTGTTTTTTAAAGATTAGTTTTTTTTTTCTTTTTTCTTTTTGGTTAATTTTCTCAGCTTCTCCCTCTAATAGTTAAATTCTCTTGTTCTCTATCAATCTGACACTGTATTTTGTTTCAGTTTAAAACTTTTGTTATCCCCCCATTCATTATGGCCTTCACTTTCTACCTCTCTTCTA
This sequence comes from Urocitellus parryii, assembly GCF_045843805.1. Classification (NCBI taxonomy): domain Eukaryota; kingdom Metazoa; phylum Chordata; class Mammalia; order Rodentia; family Sciuridae; genus Urocitellus; species Urocitellus parryii. The sequence goes on from NW_027551764.1 coordinate 895,084, forward strand.
CTTTATATTTTTCACCTTTGGCAAAATATTCTAACCTTTCTTTTGCCTTCCTTTCTCATTTTATTCCTTCTTAACTGTATTTTTGCCATATTTTAAAACTATTTAGTTTACGTAATTTTTGTTCCCACAATTTTTTTTTGTAGTTATTACTACTGTGGGTGTTACAGCTGACATTAGTGTTTACTTTAATGCTAAATCTAGTTCACTGTTTGTTGTTGCTGTTTTAATTTATGACACCATCACTTCTCATTTTGTGATTAATTAGTATTGTAGATATCAAAATTGACACCTGGTATTTATTTGAATGTTGCAAATTGTTCACTCTTATTGTTGCTGTCATTTATTTTCCCTTTTCTGTAGTTGCTGGGTATTGGATGCGACACTTCAAAGTGGTGGAGTATAGTCTCTGCTACTGTGTTACCCCCAATCCAGCTAGGATATTTTGCATCTTTTTCCACACATAACTTAACTAAGCTCAAACTTCTGCAATACTTTAACACAAAGAGTGGAAGGGGACCCCAGCCTGACAACCATGGCCCAAGTAGAAACAGCCGGGGAGAAGGCTCAATTCACCCATGGACATTTGTTCCTGTAACAACAACAGAGAGAAATAACACAAAGACCTCAATATAAGTTATTCCATATACTCTTATAATATGCAGAGTTGCCAAATCTAGGACAATCACTCAGGGTGATTGTCCTTGAACATTCAGATAGTATTAAAGAAAAAATAAAAAGAAACTACAATCATAATTTACAAGAACTCAGGGACAATATTAAGGGACCAAACGTAATGCTCACAGGCATTAAAGGAGGACCAGAGATGTAGTATCAAGGCAGTGATATAATAGCACAAAAATGCCTGAAGCCTTGAGAATGAGATGAACCTCCCAATACTAGAAGCATTTAGAACCTCAAATAGACTTGACCAGAAAAAAACTTCTTCATACTCTATTGTAATTCCAATACCAAAATTTCAGTTCACAGAAAAAAAATTAAACGCTACTAGAATTTTAAAAGCCAGATCACATTTAGAGAACAACCAATCAGATTAACATCTAATTTCTTAATAGAAACCCTAATGTTCAGGAGGGCTTAAGAACAATGTATTTCAAATTCTGAAAAGAAAATAACAGACAACCAAGATTATTCTATCCAATAAACCATCAGAATTGTACTATTAGGTTTGAAAAAGAAAGAAAAAACCTAACAAGATAAGCATAAATGAAAGGAATTTATTACTACTATGCCAGCATTTCAGAAGATACTTAAAATAATTCAACACATAGAAGAAGATTTAAAACAACCAAGAGATCTTGGATAAGAATAAATTACATTAGAAGTGTGGATGAACATGTAACAATTAGGATAGAAGTAAACATTAAATGTAAATCAAAATGACAAGAAATAACACATTCCTTCATATAACAACACTGGATTCAAATGATCTCATTTCTCAAAGTAATAGACATAGATCATAAGAGTGGACTAAAAAACAAGATCCAATTATTGTTGATTGCAAGAAACACATCTATGATCAAAGATATTCACAGGCTAAAAGTAAAATACTGAAAAATGTTATTTTGTGTAAATGAAACTTGAAAGCAAGCAGGAATACCAATTTATACTCAACAAAGCAGATTTCAAGCAAAGAAAGGAAAAAAAGGAGGTCACTATGTATTGGTAAAGGGAACAATCCAACAAGAAAATATAAGGATGGTAAACATTTATGTCCCAAACACTAGTAAACCTAAAAACAAACATTATGCTACATAAAAGTTCATATAGACGCCAAAATAATAATACCAGGTGATTCCTATATACCTCTCTCATTAACTACATAGGTCATCCAGACATCAAATCAACAAAGATACTGCAGAGTTAAATCATACTGTAAATCAAATGGATTTAAGAGATATTACAAAATATTTCATCCAATGACAGCTGAATGCACTTTCTTTTCAGGTTTCACCAAAACAGATTATATTTTAGGCAACAAAGCAAGTGTTAGCAAATACAAAAAAGTTGAAATAATTCCATATATCTTATTCCAATGATAATGGAATGAAATTAAAAATCAAGAGCAAGAAGAAAACCACAAACTCTACTAAGACATGCAGATTGAACAACTTGACATTTTAATGATGAGTGATCATCAAAGGATTCTGAGAAGAAACTAAAAAAATTCTAAGACTCAAACTAGAAATACAATATATCAGGAGTAGAGAAGCCGCTGCAGAAGCCACCCAGAGACGTTGACATCTGGCATGCCTGGGAGCCATGGGATCCTCAGTGGGTGGCAACCAGGGCCTTGTGGCCACCATGTGTTCTCAAGCTCAACCATCTCCTTAGACATGTGGTATCCACAGTGGAAGAGCATCCAGCTGCCACTCGTGTCTCCAGGTGTCAAGGTCCTGGTCTCCCCAAAGCCATGAGGTATAGCGGTACCCTGTGGCCCAGCTCCCTCCTGCACCCTGTCCACCCTGGCAAGAAAGAAGGTTGACCTAAGGCCATGCCAGGTTCCCAGCTCCTTGTAGTGCTACTTTGCACCCTGGGGGTGCTACCCCGAAGTACTCATTGCCTGTGCCCTCTGGCACCCCGCTATGTCTCTGGCCCACCCACTGCTACATGCCTGCTGTCTTGAGGCAACCATCATTCTTCCAAAATGTGGCACAACCTCAGGGTGACGCTGCTGGTGTTCGTGGCCACACTCCTGATCGTCCTGCTGCTGATGGTGTGTGGAACTAGCCTTAACATAATCAAAGACATATATGACAAACCCAATGCCAACACTGTACTGAATAGGGAAAACCTGAAAGGATTTCCTCTAAAATTAGGAAGAAGACAAGGATGTCCACACTCACCACTTCTATTCAATATAGTCCTGTGACTAAAGAGTCACAGCAATTAGGCAAGAAAGGGAAATAAAAGGGATTCAAATAGAAAAGAAAAAGTCAAATTGCCTCTGATTGCAGATGATGTTATCCATAACTTAGAAGATCCAAAAAATTCCACCAGTAAACTTCTAAAGCTTATAGCTGATAAACAAACTTAGTAAAGTAGCAGGATATAAAATCAACATATAGAAATCAATTGCTTTCCTATACACTAGTGATAGATCTGAGAAAGAAATCAGGGAAAAAATGTTCATTAACAATAGCTTCCAAGAACATAAAGTAGTTAGCAACAAATTTAACCTAAAGGGTGAAAAATTTCTCTCAGAAAAATTTACAAAACATTGAAAAAATTTATCAAATTGAAGAAGACACCAAAAGACAGAAAGACCTCCCATGTTCATGGTTAGGGAGATTTAATATTGTTAAAATGGCCATACTATCAAAATCAATCTGGAGATCCAATGCAATTGCCATTGAAAAACGAGTGATACTCTTCTCAAAACCAGAAAAAAATTCCTTAGATTTGTACAGAAGAACAAAAGACCCTGGATAGTCAAATTCACACAACTAGAGGAATCTGGTTGACAAAGGTGCCAAAAAGTTACACTGGAGACAAGACAAGCCTCTTTAACAAGCTATGCTGGGAAAACTGGATATTCACAGAAGATTGAAAACAGATACCTGTCCCTCACTCTGCAAAAGTCAAAGACTTAGGATTAAGATCAGAAACTCTGCAACTGATAGAAGAGAAAAAAGAAAAAGTGGAGAGTGTTAGAAGACCCCTATACAGCTGCTCTCCACAGAAATCTCCAACACTGTGACCCCACTCAGGGCTCTAGGTCTCAGTGTTCAAGCAGGACTCCTGGCTCCCAACACCTAAAATCCGAAGAGCTAGCCACACAGAGCTTGCGAGCACCTTAGCAGAATCACCTATCAACACATCTGCAGATCTCCGAGACTTCGCTCCGCTCCCACCCAGGTCACTCAGCTGCTACCTAACACAGCACAACACCACCTCCCAGCTTTCCCTACCTCACCAGACACCCTGGGGCTGAAAGCAGACTGCCTCCATCTTGGCTCAACATTCTGCCCATATTAGGTGGGAGAAGCAACCAGATCAGATCTCCAGCAGCCAGGTACCAGATTTGCAACCTCTCCTCTCCCCAGCCATGGTAACACAACACAGCAGCTGCCCAACACAGGCGCTCAGTGCAATCAGGGCACCACCCACAAGAGCCTCCGTGTGAGAGGTTCCTCAATTGGGAATTGTTAATGGAGAGGGAGACTAAAGTTTGAAGCCTAACAGAGAGATCAGGAACTGGGAAATCTCCAGGCAAGATGGGGAGATAATTCCAGGTGCTCAAGTCATATAAGCAGTCCCAAAAAGAGACCCATGAGGTGTAGTCTTCCTGCAGAGACTGGCGGGTGCCATTCCCCACTTCCAGCTACTCTGCACCAGGACCAGTCTTCCTACCCTGGTTACTTCCACCATCCTGAGGGCAGAGAAACCAGCTTACAACAGACAACCCTGCCTATTGGATGAGAAGAGAAGCAGGAAAGATACAGATCTCTAAAACTAGCAACAACTCTGGTTTCTTCCTTCTGAGTATTTTTTTCTCTTTCTCTTCTATACCTCTATTCTCTAGCCCTCACATCCCCAACATATGTGAAATCAAGAACTTTGCATGAAATAGGATTTTGAGAACTGAGTCATATGAATAATAAATATTTTTTTCTTTTTTCTTCTTTCATTTTTCTTTCTCCCTCCAAATTTTATGATTTTAAATTCCTGTATTTTTCTAAATACATATAAGTGTTTGTTTGATGTACTCTACTGTCTTCCCACATACTTGTCTACCCTATATTACTTCCTGTCTATTCTCTTGCTACTAATCCTCTTCATTTGATTTCTCTTTCACACTTCTTAAGATACATTAACTCTATATCCTCACATCCTACCTTCTAAGCATAATGTCCTATGCCCTACTCTCAGTTCATTGTCCATCATCAGAAACTATAA